>NC_143525.1:33482596-33639382 GCF_031878675.1 Megascapheus bottae
CAGGCCCAGTGGTAGGGTGGTAGCCTTGAGTTGAAGAGCTCAGGGACAGTACCCAGCCCCAGAGTTCAAGCCCCGTGACCCAGAAAAAAAAAAAAGAAAGAAAGAAAGAAAGAAAGAAAGAAAGAGGAAATATCAATTCTCTAAGTTGGTAAGCCACCTAGATAATAAGTATAGGTGATAATCAGTACAGATGGATAAGTATAGGTGACATGAAATTCACTAGAATTGGTACCTTACATAAAAATATATTCTCTGGCCTTTAAAGATAACTGTAAGCAACTTTGTGAAGGAAAAAAATCCTTTCATTGAAGAGTAAAAGCACCATACAGATAGGTACATGTTAGGAAACATTTTGTATTGCACTAGCTTATAGAAAATCCTCTTAAATAAGTTTAATTTGTTACTTACTGTAATTCTTATGTCATAAATTACCTAGAGATCTGTAGTGCTCCAGTATGTAGGAATCCTGATTCTTGTCAAGTAGCTCAGGGTTATGAAAATTCTGTACTAAAAGTCTTTTACTTCCTGATGAAGTTGAGATATAATTGATAATGTGCTGGTTGACTGTTTTGGACACCATACTTAGCATGCTGACATCCTTCACTACAAGAAGAAACATATTTGACAAGAATATCATTATTAGTATAGTCTGATTGAAAATAAAAATAAATCTAATAAAAAAAATCTTAAAGTTGTTTTAAGTCCAGTTGTCAGTGATGAGAACATATTGGATGACTTTTTGTTTGTTTGTTTGTTTTGCCAGTCTTGGGGCTTGAATTCATGGGTTGGTAGCTGTCTCTGAGCTATTTTGCTTACAGGAGAGCCACAGGCACTTGGCTAAAAATGTCTTGTGAAGCCTGCTCATTGTCCCCAAAACTCACCTGACAAATATTTTAAAATTATTTGGAATATTTCCAAGGGTAAAACATTAAAATGTCCAAATGTTGACATGGATGGAGAACCTGAATCAAGGATGTTGAATGAAGAGGAAGATCCACGATTGTAACGTTTATATTTCTCCTTGGGAATCAAAGTGAAACTGTTATTTATTCTAGATGTCATCTTTTCCTTACACTATTAATTTATCCTGTACAAGAAACAAAGGAAAAAGGAAATTAAAGTAAGGAAGACCGTGTCTTATTTATTTTCATTGCTGAAGCTCTAACCTATGGTTTGTACATCTAGGCAAATCTCCTATTAAATTTTCAATCAGCTGTTTTTTTGTTTTTTGTTTTTCTCTCAGTTGGTTGTGGAGCTTGAACTCTGGGCCTGGATACTGTCCCTGAGCTCTTCAGCTCAAAGCTAGCACTCTACCACTAGAGCCACAGTACTACTTCCGGCTTTTTCTGTTTATGTAATACTGAAGAATAAAACCCAGGGTTTCATGAATGCTACATTCCCAGCCCCAAGTTATACCTTTTATCAATAACAATCATTGAAAGTCTTACAAAGGGCCTATATTAAAGATAATTCCTGGGGCCGGGAGTTTGGCCTAGTGGTAGAGTGCTTGCCTAGCATGCACGAAGACCTGGGTTCGATTCCTCGGTACCACATACATAGAAAAAAGCCAGAAATGGTGCTGAGGCTCAAGTGGTAGAGCTCTAGCCTTGAGAAAGTCCAAGGACAGTGCTCAGGCTCTGAGCTCAAGCCCAGGACTGGCAAAAAAAAAAAAAAAAAAGAGATAATGCCTAAAAAGCACTTATTAAAGATAAATTATTTTAAAATTATTTAAATTTAACAATAAATCTAATATATAATCTAATATATAGTATAATATAGTATGCATTACACATAATGACTTTGTGTTACTTTATTGTTGCAGTTAGAAAGCAAGTTTATATATATATATATACATATATATATATATGTATACATATATGCTTCCAGTTTAAAGCCTCATTGGTTTTGAAGTAAAACAAAGACATTTTATCAGAGTTACAAATATATCTGACCAAATATACAGAATTGCTAAAATACCATTGTTACTTATCTTAGAAGGTTATATCTAACTTATCTTAATTTAAAATTTGAAAATATGGAAGAGAAATTTGATGCTCAGTTAAAGCATAACCATAACCTCCTTTAAATCATATCTTTGGGCCAGGAGTTTGGCCTAGTGGTAGAGTGTTTGCTTAGCATGCATGAAAACCTGGGTTCGATTCCTCGGTACCACATACATAGAAAAAAGCTGGAAACGGTGCTGAGGCTCAAGTGGTAGAACTCTAGCCTTGAGAAAGTCCAAGGACAGTGCTCAGGCTCTGAGTTCAAGCCCAGGACTGGCAAAAAAAAAAATATATATATATATATAAATATATATAATATATATAGTATTCTTATGCTTTGTTTCAGTTCAGTGAACATTTAAATTACCAGATATTTTATTTTATTTTATTTTATTTTTGTTGTTTTTTTTTTTTGTTTTGTTTTGTTTTTTGCCAGTCCTGGGCTTGAGCTCAGGGCCTGAGCACTGTCCTTGGACTTTCTCAAGGCTAGCACTCTACCACTTGAGCCTCAGTACCATTTCGGCCTTTTGTCTGTGTATGTGGTACCAAGGAATCGAACCTGGGTCTTCGTGCATGCTAGGCAAGTACTTTAACCACTAGGCCAAACTCCCGGCAGATATTTTAAAAATAATCATTAAGGGGCTGAGAATGTGGCTTAGCAGTAGAGTGCATGCCTAGCATACAAGAAACCCTGGGTTCCTGAATACCACATGAACTGAAAAGGCAGGAAGTGGCGCTGTGGCTCAAGTGGTAGAGCACTAGCCTTGAGCATAAAGAATCTCAGGACAGTACTCTGACCCTGAGTTAAAGCCCCAAGACTGGCCAAAAAAGTAATATATTAGATATTTACAAAATGAAGTTGAAGAAAAAGATGAATAAATTCCCTTATGCAATAGTTTGGGGGTCTGGTCCATGTGGCTCTTGCCTGTAATCCTAGCTCCTCAAGAGGCTGAGATCTGAGAATGAAGATTCAAAACAAGCCCTGGCAGGGGAGTACTTGAAAAAGCCAGAAATGGAGCTGTGACTGAAGTGGAGCTGTGGCCTGTGGGAGAGCTCCAGCTTTGATCCTTAAAGCAAAGAGACAGCTGCCAGGCCCTGAGTTTAAGTCAGTTCTGTCATCAAAAGAAAATGTTTGGTATTCATATCATTCTGGAAGTTCACATTAATTTTTTTTGGCCAGTTTTAGGGCTTAAATTCAGGGTCTGAGCACTGTCCTTGGAAACTTTTTGCTCAAGGCTAGCCCTCTGCAACTTGAGCCACAACACCACTTTCAGCTTTTTCCTGTATATGATACTGAGGAATCAAGTCCAGGGCTTTATGCATTCTAGATGAGTACCCTATCATTAGACTATGCTCTTGGCCCTAAATTCACATTTTTAAATTTAATTTAATTTTATTTTTAATTCACATTTTAAACAATAAAAATAGGTACAACTACTCATACTATTCTGTAATCTATTTTTAAATAAATTGTTTTCATGTCAATAAATATATTTATATAATAATTATTCTTGAGTTGGGCATTGTTGGCTCATGCTTATAATCCTAGCTGCTCAGGAGGCTGAGATTTTCTCAGATCATGGTTCAAAGCCAGCTTGGGCAGGAAATTCCTTGACATTCTTATTTCTAATTAAACACCAAAAAGCCCAAAGTAGAGCTATGGCTCAAGTGGTAGGGTACTAGCCTTGAACAGAAATGTACCCAGGGGGCTGGATTTTGGCGTACTGGTAGAGTGCTTGCCTAGCATGCACATAGACCTGGGTTCAATTCCTCAGTATCACATACACAGAAAAAGCCAGAGTGGTGCTGTGACTCAAGTGTTAGAGCTGTAGCCTTGAGAAAGCCCAAGGACAGTGCTCAGGCCCTGAGTTCAAGCCCCAGAACTGGCAAAAAAAAAAAAAAATCCAAAAGGCCAGGAGTTTGGCCTAGTGGTAGAGTGCTTGCCTAGCATGCACGAAGACCCAGGTTCAATTCCTCGGTACCACATACATAGAAAAAAGCCAGAAATGGTGCTGAGGCTCAAGTGGTAGAGCTCTAGCCTTGAGAAAGTCCAAGGACAGTGCTCATGCCCTGAGCTCAAGCCCATGACTGGCAAAAAAAAAAAAAAAAAAACCCAAAAAACAAAACAAGTACCCAGGCCCTAAGTTTCAACCCCAGGACTGGCATAAACCACATACATACACACATACATGAAAAGCTGAAAGTGGAGCTATGGTTCAGGGGGTAGATTACTAGTGTTAAAGACAAAAAAAGCTTAGGCTCAGCAATTATATTTCTAGGCATTTACCCCAAAGATTACAAACCAATATACAGTAAAATTACCAGCATAACCATGTTTATTGCCGCACTATTCACCATAGCCAAGACATGGAATTATCCTAGATGCCCCTCAATGGAAGAATGGATCTAGAAAATGTGACACACACACACACACACACACACACACACACACAAAATATGTACCATTTGTAAAGAAATGGAAAGACCTGGAAAAATTCTGTTACAGGAAGTAAGTTAGGCCCAGAAAGACAAAAATTGCAATGTTTTCCCATATATGTGGAAGCTAGATCTAGCTTATAAACTTATAAGTAAATATGGTGGTATGCAAGTGTATTAACTGAAATTCAGTAGATTCAAGGAAGAATTTAAACAGTACAATTCCTTAGAAAGGCAAAGTCAAAGTTTAGCAAAATAAAACATCAGGAAGAGGGTACTTGAAAGGGGTGGGATAGGGGATCAAAAGGGGGGAAAGGGGTAAAGTAGAGGAAAAAGTGGGGAGAATGCAGTCAAGAATCTAATGTAAAATTAAGAGTGAAGGAAATTTTGGGTAGTGGAATGATGAGTGAGAAGTTTGAAAGGGATGACATTAATCAAGATATATTTATAAACTGCCTTGTTAAATGGCAACTCCTTTGTACAACTACTTAATGATAATTAAAAAGAAAAAGCTTAGAGAAAGTGACCAGGCTCTGAGTTCAAGCTCCAGATCTGGAACCCCTTCTCTTCTCCCCCCTCAAAAAGGAATACATTTTGATGGCTGCATTTGATTCCATTAAGTGGAAAAAATACTAATTTATTAAATCCACAAAGTTGATTTCCACTTTTCAGGTAGGCATTTTAAAAGCATTTTCATGATAATAGAATATAGATGTAGTCTAGGATTTGATTCTTTCTGTTTCTCTGAGGAACTGGGTGATGGCTCTTGTCTCTCCCCTCTCACCTCTGAGGGACAGGTATAGTGTTAAACTTCTGAGAAGACTGAAAAATAATGGGTCCAAATTATTTAAAAACCCAAGCCTCTCCTTACAATGCTTATTTTAAACCTCAAGGTTCTCCTTACAATCTTTCTTTTCTAGACCTGGATGTTTTCAGAGGAACAGCCATGTTTTTCTTTTCCCTTGAAAATTCTAACGGTGTTTCACATGACTTCTCTGACCCCTTTATAGAAGGACATTCACATCCCCAAATGGTAATACAATGAACTTTCACTGTCCCTATTTAAACCCACTTTTTTTTTCTTTTTTTAATCGGTGGTGGGGCTTCACTTCAGGGCCTAAGCCCCGTCCCTGAGCCTCGTCGTGCTCAAGTCACAGCTCCACTCCTGGTTTCTGAGTGGTTGCTTAGAAGAGTTGCATGGGGACCTTTCTCCCAGGCTGGCCTCCAGCAGGCTCCTCCCAGCCCAGTAGCTTGAGCAGCTAAGATTACAGGCTCCGCGATTTTTATTTTTTTAACTACACTTGCTAGAGTCTGAAGGGCGGATGTTTCGGGTATGTTTTTTTATTTTTTGAGAAAAACCTTTGAGGAGCCAGCGGGGTGCTGGTGGCTCGGGCCTGCCATCCTGACTGAGAAAAATCGGGAAGTGGCGACCTCGGTGGAGAGCTAGCCTTGAGCGACACGAAGTACAGCAACGAACAGCACCCAGCTCCCGCGTTCAGGGCCCACGACCCGCACCACCCCGCCCCGCGCCGCCCGTGAGTCCCTCCTCGGCCCGAACTCCACCACCGCCCCGGACAGCCCCACCCCAGCTCCTCCCAGTTCCTTCACAACAACTCCACCGAGCCGAACACCGAGCAGTCGCCCCAGCGAAATGCAATTCACAGGGTGAACGTATCTCCTTTTCAACCCCCTTAAACACACGACAGTCTCAAGGAAGGACCTGGGATGGGGACACTTTTTTTTTTTCTTTTCTTTTTTACCACGGATTTCGATAGCTTTCCGGTTAAAGAATCACTGGGAAGAAGAATTTACTCGGGTTGCCACATAATCCTCAAATTTTGAAATGTTTTTTGTTTTAAATTCTCCTCAGCGTTTTCACGCCCGGCAGGTGGAAGGCGCTCCCAGCAGCTCCAGAGCCGATTTCCCGCCACCCAGGCGCTCCCCTCGAGAATATTTTAGAATTCTCCCAGGAGTCCCAGCGGGAGGCCCCGCCCCTTCATGAATATTCAAAACACACAGCTTTGTATGCCCGCCCCTTCCCAAATAACTTGCCCCACAGCCAACACTGAACGAGGCTCCGCCCCCTCATGAATAATAAGAAGGGGTCCCGTCGTTCCCTCCTTCTCATGAATATTTATCTAGGGTGAGGCTCCAGGAGCAGCCTCAGTATGTGCGAGTGGAAGACCGGAAGGTGCTGGAGCCGCCTCGCTGGTCGACTTGCCTTTCCTTTCGTTTTGCGCCCGCTTGTTTATTGTGTGTTAGTCCTAGGGCTTGAACTCAGGACCTAGTTGCTGTTGCTCAAGGCTCTACCACTTCAGCGGAAGCTCCGCTTGTAGCGTCTTAGTAGTCCCCTCGAGATAGTGGTCTCCCGGATTTACCTGGCTGGGCTTGGAACTGCCACCAAATCTCAGCTTCCGGAGTAGCTAGGATCACAGGCCTTGAGCCGGCGGTACCTGGTTCTTCCCAATAGAGTAAGTTAAGTTACAAGAGCTTTCATCACAATTTTCAGTGGGGGGGCGGGAAACCCTCCAACTGCCCTATCCCTGGAAATTAGGTTCTCCCTCATTCATTCTGTTGACTGTTGAAGTATACCTTGGGCCAGACAGTGAAGTAGGCCCAAGGATGTCCCTAAGAAGAAGACACGTTTTCTGCCCTATTGGAGTTTATTATTGGTCTAAAGGGTGAGATGGAATAAACAAAAGTATCTCCAGATGATGAGAGCAGCTTGGTAGAGGAAAGATGGCACCAGAACACTATGTGGGTGTGGAGGGGAGGGAGAGTTCTTTTAGATAGAAAGGTTATGAAGGCCCCTTTGAGATGGTGACAATTTGAGAACTTCTTTGGTTTTTTTGGCTATTTATTTTGTATTCGAACTCAGGGGCCTCATGATCTTGCTTGCAGTTTCTGCTCTACCATTTGAGCCACACCTCAACTTTTGACATTTGCTGGTAAATTACAGATAAGAGGCTAAGTTTTCTCTGCTAAGCCTGTCTTCAAACTTTAATCCTCAGCAGATAAAATTACATAGATGAGCCACCGGTGCCCAGCTCTAATTTGGGAACTTAATGAAAAGGAATCAGGAGAAAGGCAGAAACAAGAGGTAACAACAGAAAAGATTCTTTTGTTTTGGAGGATCAAATCCACATTATAACAAACAAAATGAAAGCTATATAAACAAGATAAAAATAAAATAGAAACAACATAGAGGTAGTGTTAAAATTTAGGATTAATTTGACATGTTGTTCTATTACATAGTTACAAACATCAATTCTGACTTTCCATCTTTTTTTTTTTTTTTTTTTGCCAGTCCTGGGCTTGAGCTCAGGGCCTGAGCACTGTCCTTGGACTTTCTCAAGGCTAGAGTTCTACCACTTGAGCCTCAGCACCACTTCTGGCTTTTTTCTATGTATGTGGTACCAAGGAATCGAACCTGGGTCTTCGTGCAACCTAGGCAAGCACTCTACTACTAGGCCAAACTCCCGGCTCTCTTTCTATCATTTTTGAAATCAGTTCTTTTTTTCTTTTGTCTCAGAACTTTTTTACTCCTCCATGTGGTCTCAGGCCCTATGTAATGGGTCATATGGATTTAAAGATCCTGAGAGGTAAGCATTTATATTTTATCCAGGGAAGTCAGTGAAGAGTTTTAAACAGAGAGGGATATGATCTGATGTACATAATTAAAAATGGTCTTGCCCCACGAGGTGGCTAGCACCTGTACTCCTCATTACTCAGGAGGCTGAGATCTCAGGATTATGGTTTGAAGTCAGCTCAGGCAAGAAAGTCTGTGAGACTTATCTCCAATTAACCACCAAACAGCCAGAGGGGAGTTGTAGCTCAAGTGGTAGAGAGTTAGGTTTGAGCAAAAAAGCTCAAGGACAGTACCCAGACCACAAGTCTAAGACCTAGGACTATCAAAAAGAAAAGTAAACGCAAGTAGTGTTTTTTGTTGTTGTTGTTTGTTTTTAATACGGAGAATGAAGGAGTAGAAAATTACAGTTGTTTTTTTTTATGGTATTGTTGCAAGATCAGGGTGGGGTGACCCTGGAGAGAGGAATTGAGACATATTTTGGGGAAAGAAGTAACTCAATTTGTTCATGAATTTGGATATGGGAAAAGAAAAAAAAAAGATGATTCCTATGTGAGTGAAAATTAAACCCATTTATTGAGATATGCAAACAAGGAGTTTGTCTAGTGGAGAAATGAGGCTTTTTTTTTTCCATACTGGGACTTGAACTCAGGGCCTGAGCACTATCCCTCAGCTTTTTTCCTCAAGGCTGATACTCTCCCACTTGAGCCACTCCTCTATTTCTAGCTTTTTATTATTATTATTATTATTATTATTATTCCCTGCTGGTTAATTGCAGATAAGTCTTAGACTTTTTGGCAGATCTCAGGAGGCTAAGATTACAGATGTGAACTACTAGCAACAGGCTTAAATGTATTTGTTTTTTCTGGTTCTGGGGCTTCTTTTTTTGCTCAAGGCTAGCACTCTATCACTAGAGCCACAATGCCACTTCCAGATTTTTCTGTTTATCTGATAGTGAGGAATGGAATCCAGGGCTTCGTGCAAACAGTCTACCACTAAGTCACATTCTCAGCCTTAAATGCATTCTTGACTTAAGATACTTTTGATTTATGATGGGTTCATTGGGACACAGTACCACTGTAAGTTGAAGCATATCTGAACTAGGAGAACTGTTATAAATAGTTCTTATGATAGAACACGACGATGAGATGATTTCATTCAAAAACAGTCTTTGGCCTGAAAATGGCTTTTAGAGTTGGGAAGAAATTCTTCAGTTTTAGACAAGAACATCAGGCCTAAGGAAGTAAACGTCTTGCCCAAAGTTTTCAGCCCCATTATTCTATATGCAGCCAATTTAAGTAATTACAGTTGGCTCATGTCAGATATGGAAAAGTCAACTTTTTAAAGTCACTTTTTAAAAACTTATTTTAAAAGACAAGTATGGGGGCTGGAGTTTGGCCTAGTGGTAGAGTGCCTGCCTAACATGCATGAAGACCCGGGTTTAATTCCTCGGTACCACATAGATAGAGAAAAGCCAGAAGTGGTGTTGAGGCTCAAGTGGTAGAGCTCTAGCCTTGAGAAAGTCCAAGGACAGTGCTCAGGCCCTGAGCTCAAGCCCAGGACTGACCAAAAAAAAAAATCAACTATGAAACAGCATGCACAGTATTATGCTATTTTAAGGGAAAATGTATATATAAGTATATGACAACATACTGGGAGGAATAACACTATTAACATGTCAACAGTAGTTATTTTTATATGGTAAGATTAAGGGAGATTTATGTTCTTTTTTCCTTTGGTACATTTTTTGAGTTTTTCCGAGATACTCTATTGAGCTTGTATTATTTATATTATTAGGAAAAATATTAAAAATATGCAATGTTGTATATTGTTATACCACAAATGGAGACATGGAGAAGAGTTGGAGAGTACTTTTGAATATTTTTTCAATGAAGTCATTACATACTGAAAGATGGCAGTGTATTCAAATATGCAAGCCAGTGTTAGATCTGGCTGGGAAGTTATGAGTCAGAAGGGACAAATGGCACAGAAGAGAGTGACCGTCACCACCATTTCCCAAGATCTTTTCATGAACTCCTTCCAAAAGAATCTCCTTTCTCATGTGTAGAAAAAATATAGAGTTCTGCTCATATTAGTACTTACATTTCATTAAGCTGTCCAGACAACTATGCAGCAAAGGCCTGAGATAATGTGAATTCAGATAGGAAAGATTATCTCCTGGCAATCATTCAGACCCATATCTTAGATGATTTAAGTTATTTGGAGTTTTAACATTATGGTGAGAATTCTGCCAAGTTCATTTTTTGTTGGACCTCCCCTTTTTTAATGTGAATACTGGAGCTTTGTGCTCTCTCACTTGGCTTTTTTGCTCATGGTTGGTACTTTACCACTTAAACCACACTTCCTGTCTGAGTTTTGTTTTGCTTTACTGGTTCATTGAACATAAAGTCTTGAAGCCAGGGCTGGCTTCAAACTCTAATCCTCCGATCTCAGCCTCCTGAGTTGGGAGGATTAGAAATATGAGCCATGTGTACTTGATCTGGAAAGTAGTTTCAAAGCATAGCCCCAATGGGATTAGAGTTTAGCTAAAATGGTAGAAAGCTTGTCTTAGCAACTACCAAGGCCCTGAGTTCAAGCCAGTTTTCTGGTGAATACTGCCAAAACAAAACCAAAAATCTAACAAGCCACAGACCAGGGAAGAATATTTGTAAAAGACATTTAAGCCAGGCCCTGGTGGCTCACACTTGTAATCCTAGCTTCTCAGGAGGCTGAGATTGAAGATTGCAGTTTGAAGCCAGCCGGGGCAGGAAATTCAGTGAAACTTTTTTTTTTTTTTTTTTTTTTTGCCAGTCCTGGGCTTGAGCTCAGGGCCTGAGCCCTGTCCTTGGACTTTCTCAAGGCTAGCACTCTACCACTTGAGCCTCAGCACCATTTCCGGCTTTTGTCTATGTATGTGGTACCAAGGAATCGAACCCGGGTCTTCGTGCATGCTAGGCAAGCACTTTAACGACTAGGCCAAACACCTGGCCACTTTTTTTTTTTTTTTAATCAGTTCTGGGGCTTAAGCTCAGGGCCTGGGCACTGACCTTGACCTTTTTTCTCAAGACTAGTGCTCTACCACTTGAGCCACAGCACCACTTCTGGCTTTTCTATATATGTGGTACCGAGGAATTGAACCTGGTTCTTTGTACATGTTAGAAAAGCACTTTATCACTAGGCCCAACTCCTGGCCTAATGGTTTATCTCCAATAAACTATCCAAAAAAACCTTGGAAGTGGTGTTGTGTCAGGCGGTAGAATGCTCACTTTGAGCAAAAGAAGCTCAGGGACAGTGCCCAGACCCAGTGTTCAAGCCCCAGGTCCAGCAAAAAAAAAAAAAAGACATATTTGAGCTGTAGCTGTAGCTTAGTGGTAGAGCACTTGTCTAGCATGCATGAAACCCTAGGTTCTATCTCAACTTTACAAGACAAACCAAACATACAAGACAAACATATTTGATAAAAGACTGTTATCTATATTGTAACAAAAAAATCTGTTAAAACTCAACAATAAGAAAATGATTTAAAATTTGGCTTAAAGATAAATAAAAGTGGGGTCGGGAGTGTGGCTTAGTGGTAGAGTGCTTGCCTAGCATGCATGAAGACCCGGGTTCGATTCCTCGGTACTACATATATAGAAAAAAGCCGAAAGTGGTGCTGTGGCTGAATTGGTAGAATTCACCCCTTGAGAAAGACCAAGGACAGGGCTCAGGCCCTGAGCTCAAGCCCAGGACTGGCAAATAAATAAATAAATAAATAAATAAATAAATAAATAAATAAATAAATGTGGGTTCACAGGTGTGGTTCTTCGTAAGATGTCTGCCAATGAGCATAAAGCATCAGATATCTGCCAATGAGCATAAAGCATCAGATACTGAAATTGAGTCCCCTCCCCCCCAATACACAGAAAAAGTGCTAGGTGTGGTGGCTCAAGCCTGTAATCCTAGATGCTTGGGAGGCAAATTTCTGGGAATTGCAATTTGAAGCCAGCCTAGGCAAAAAAAAAAAAAAAAGTTTTTCATTCCAGCCAATAGCTAAGCCTGTGCCTGTTATTGTATGGATAGGAGAAATACAATGTCTGGCACAGTGGTGCAAGCCTATCACCCTCAGCTACAATGGGGAAGAACAAGCAAATGAGGATTGCAGCCCAGACGAGCACAGGCATAAAGCAAGAACTTACCTTGTAATAACTAATGTAAAAAGGGATTTAAGTTATGGCTTACATGCCAAAGGAAGATGAAGAAGAAGAAGAAGAAGGAGAAGGAGAAGGAGAAGGAGAAGGAGAAGGAGAAGGAGAAGGAGAAGAAGAAGAAGAAGAAGAAGAAGAAGAGGAGGAAGAAGAGGAAGAAGAGGAGGAAGGGGGAGGGGGATGGGGAGGAGGAGGGGGAGGATAGGGAGAGGAAGGAGGAGGAGGGTGAGGAGGAGAAGGAGAAGAAGGAGGAGGAGGAAAGGGGAGGAAAAGAGGGCAAAAGACTTGAGTAGTCATCTTATCACAGAAGATAGACAGGTGACAAATATATATGGAAAAATTGATCAACATCCAAAATAAAAAGCACTGACAATGCTGAATGCTTATGAAGTACCAGGAAATCTAAGGTTGCTGTAGGAATACAAAACAGCAGACACTGTGGAAGACAGTTTAGCAGTTGCAGTTTCTCACTCACCGAAATGTGCTCTTACCATATGATCTAGATCACCCTCCTTGGTATTTATCCAAATAAGTTGAAAACTGAAGTCTACCCCAAAGAAACTTGCACATAGGTATTTATAGGAATTTAATTCATAACTGCCAAAGCTTGATGCAACCCAGATATCCTTCAGTAGATGACTCAATAAATACACTGTGGGACATCCTGACAATGAAATGTGGTTCAGTGCTAAAAAGAAATGACCTGATACAGATTTACTAAAGAAAAAGCCAATCCAAAAAGGAATATGATCTTTTTTTTTTCTTTTTCTTTTTTTTTTAATAATCATTTTATTTATTTATTTATTTATTTTTGGCCAGTCCTGGGCTTGAGCTCAGGGCCTGAGCCCTGTCCTTGGACTTTCTCAAGGCTAGAGCTCTACCACTTGAGCCTCAGAACCACTTCCGGCTTTTTTCTATGTATGTGGTACCGAGGAATCGAACCTGGGTCTTCATGCATGCTAGGCAAGCACTTTAACCACTAGGCCAAACTCCCGGCCCCAGGAATATGATCTTTAACATACAGTGTAACATTCAAGACAGTTTATGATCCCAAATGTCCATATAAGATATTCTGGAAAATGGGGGGGGAGGGAAATGGGTACCAAGACATGTGAAAGGGTATCAATGTATGTGAATTAATGCACCTTCTATCTGGCAAATATCATGTAACCCTTTTACTAATTACAATAAAAAAAAGATATTCTGGAAAAGACAAAACTATAGAGGTAGTAAAAAGAAAAAGAAAAGAAAAGCAGTGGTTACAGGGATTGTTGTGGGAGAGGTGAATAGGTGGAGCACAGAGGACTTGAGGACAATGAAAATATGACATGATGCAGAATACATGTCAGAATATATAGCACTGAGGTGAACTCTGCAAACTAAGATACTCAGTACAGGTTCATTGTAACAAAGCTATCACTCTAGTGGGGGCAGCAGGCTGGAGGAGTCTGCATGTGTTGGGGCAGGGGCACATGGAAAAGATAGGTGTCATTTCATATGCTACTGAAATTGTAATATTAGTGTCTAAAAGATTATTCACACATTTATTTTTCGGGGCCGGGAGTTTGGCCTAGTGGTAAGAGTGCTTGCTAGCATGCACAGACCTGGGTTGGATTCCTCAGTATCACATATATAGAAAAAAGCCGGAAGTGGTGCTGTGGTTTAAGTGATAAGCTCTAGCCTTGAGAAAAAAAAGCCCAAGGATAGTGCTCAGGCCCTGGGTTCAAGCCCCAGGACTAGCAAAAGTCAAAAACATATTTATTGATTGATAATAATTCTGAGACTTGAACTCAGGGCCTGGACGCTGCCCATTAACTACTGTGATCAAGAATAGCTCTTTACCACTTGAGTCACAGCTCCACGTCTAGTGTTTTGCTGGATTAATTGGAGATAAGAGTATCATGGACTTTTCTGCCCAGGCTGACTCTGAACTACAATCCTCAGATCTCAGCCTCCTGAGTAACTAGGATTACAGATCAAAAGATGATTAAAAGAATTATGTTCTGTCTTGTTAAGTACTTCTCAGGTCTTTTGAATGCAACACTAATGGCAACTATTAAAGCACAATTGTGAGAGAGTGGATTTGGCAAGAAAAAAAACAAAAAAAAAATTTTAAGTGCAAAACACTAGACAAGTATGAAAAATATTCCCATGTGGGGAAAATGCTAAAATATTAATTTCCAGATGGTCAAAGTTCAGGCTTGACTCATTTGGAATGTGTTGTAAATTGAAGACTCTAGAACTTGGAAAACCCAGGAAACTGTAATTCTTGTTAATTGGCTGAAATCACTAAGCAAACAAACTACAGTTTCAGAGGACTGACTGGTTATTCAACAGATATCATTTTCCAGAAGAAATGTGGACTGCAATCTTTCCAGCGGGTGGCAGAAGAGAGCTATATATGACTTACTGATTTTTAAAATCAAGTGGGGGAAACCTGAAGGTAGAAAACTGGAAACCATTTAACTGACACATAGTACTCTCAGTTTGCAAAGGAAAATGCAGACTTTCATCCGAAAGCTTCCTAATGAGAAGCTTTCAGCAGAAGAGGATAGCTGTGGGAAGCAAATCTACCCATAATATGCCTGCTACCTTGAATACATTAATCAAGCATTGTGTTCTTCTGTAAGATGAACAATAGGCACCTATAAGGCCTGATGCAAGGAGGGCTAAATGAAATTACCTTGGGAATGCACTCCACTCATGTCTAGCACACACTCAGCGGGCACAGACCTCAACTCCCTTTTCATGCCCTCCAGAGCACACAGATGTGTAGAGGGTGGGCACTTTGACTTATTTTTGTGTGTGTGCCAGTCCTGAGGCTTGTACTCAGGTTCTGGGCACTGTCCTTAAGCTTTTTCTTTTTTAGTCAGGGTTAGTTCTCTGCTACTTGAACCACAGTTCTACTTCTGGCTGCTTAGTGTTTAATTAGAGGTAGGAGTCTCACAGACTTTTCCTGCCCAGATTGGATTTGAACTGTGATCCCCAAAGCTCAGCCTTTTGAATATTTAGGATTACAGGTGCGAGCCACCAACACAGGTCAGGCATATTTCTATCTTTATTAGGATTGCCAGATGATATATAGGTCACCTAGTTAAAGGAACTTTCTGAAAAAAATCATTATTCTTTTGAGACAAAGTCTTGTTATGTAACTATGCTAGCTCTAAACTCCAAATCTTGCTTCAACATTTCAAGGGCTGGAATTACAGGCATGCATCATTCCACCCAGCTTCAGTCAAATTTAATTCCAGAAGTATTGCCAAAATGTTTATATCTAGACCTTGAATAACTCTTTTTAGTTTATCTCTGAAATTTTGCACGAGACATTCTCATCTTTAAAATGGGTTTGTTATTTATGCTAGATTTTTTTTTCTTGTCAAATAGGACAGGATACTTTACATGACTCTATTTTATGTATGGCTTTCTTTGTTAATGTAGGAAGAAAAGTGAGGAAACAAATGAGCAAATCAGCCAGAGGACAGAGGAGCCCAGAGTGTCCATCCAGGTGGGAGAGCCTTGACAAAACTGCAATGAATCTCTAAAGGAAGCCATAGTCTCATTTTGTCTCATTTTAACCACTTACATAAAGAATTATAGCTTATTACATACAAAAGATGCCTGTTTATAATATTGCAAATATTTTTCAGGCTTTTATGTCATCCTGTGATACCATAAAGATATTAGGAAAGATAAGTCTGACTAAGTCAAAGGCCTTCAGTGTCAGAGGCTACAGTAGTTATATAAATAAAGCTGAATCTTAAAACCTATATTGATAGGATTTTCTTTTAAACTTACATTTATAAAATATCAAATGGATCAAAAGACTACAAAATACACCACAGGTTGGAGTGTAGCTTAGTGGTAGAGTGATGGCCTAGCATGTAGAAAACCTGGGTCCAATTCTCAGCAACACATATACATACATACACATACACATACACATATACACACACATACTCATACACATACACACACACATACTGTATGTACAATTGATCATTGTGTTACCTTATCTCACTTTAAGAAGCCAAAATTCCCTAGGATTACTTCCCAGATATCCTCTTCCTTTTTCTTTGTTCTTTTATTTTGTGGGTCATGGGGTCTAGGCCTGGGCCTATCCCACTTCCCGTTTTCTAGAGATTAATTGGAGATAAGAGTCTCACGTTCTTTAGTGCCCAGGCTAGCTTTGAACTGTGATCCTCAGATCTCAGCTTCCTGAGTAGCTAGGATTACAGGCATGAGCCACGGTGCCCAGCTTCCTCTTCCTTTTTTGATAGGAATTTGTGCTTATAAAATCGCTTTATTATCTTGACAGCAACTGTACAAAAGAATACATGAGAGCTGGGAACACAATTTAGTGTTAGAAGGCTTGCTTAGCAATTCCTCAGTACTACGTAAACAACAACAACAAAAAAAGCCAGAAGTGGCACTGTGGCTCAAATGTGCTAGCCTTGAGCTCCAAGACAGTGTCCTGAGTTCAAGCCCCAGGACTGGTGGAAAAAAAGTAACATGAACACATGTGGATGTGTTATTAGCCCAGAAAGAAAAATCACCAAATGTGAGAAATCTTGCATGCCCTACTCCAACTGAATTTATTTCCTTCATCATTAAGATGCTATTAACCTGGGATTTAAACCCTTTTTATTGTGCTGGTACAAGGACTGAACTCAGAGGCTTGTGCTCTTGCAAGGCTATTTTTCCCCTCTAGTGCTGGGGCATGAACTCAGGGTCCAGGCCCTACCCTTGAGCTTTTTTGCTCAAGGCTAGAACTTTACCACCTGAGTCACAGCTCTACTTCCAGCTATCTGGTGGTTAATTGGAGATAAGTATTTTATAGTTTTCTGCCCAACTGGCTTCAAACTGTGCTCCTCAGATCTCAGCCTCCTGAGTAGCTAGGATTACAGGTGTAAGCCACCAGTGCCTGACTTAAATATACATTTTTTTTTAAATTCTTAATGGTACTGTCTGTGTGTGTATGTGTGTGTGTGTGTACTAATACCTAGTACTCTACCACTTGAGAAACACCTCCAGTCCAACATTTTTGTTCTGTTTTTTTTAGTTAGTCATAGGACTTGAACTCTGGGCCTGAGCATTGTCCCTGAGCTCTTCAGCTCAAGGCTACCGCCCTATCCCTTGAGCCACAGCACCACTTCTGGTTTTCTAGTGATTAACTGGAGATAAGAGTCTCAGAGACTTTAGTGCCCAGGCTGGCTTTGAACTGCCGTCCTTAGATCTCAGCCTCCTGATTAGTTAGGATTACAGGTGTGAGCCACTGATGCCTAGCTTTAACAATACCTTTGATTAAAAAGATGTTCTTTAATGTTAATGTACTAGAACATTGCAGTCTTGGCCACATTGACATTTTGCTGGACACTTGATGTGTGTATGTGAATGCGCATGTCCTGTGCATTATAGGATGTTTAGCATTATCCCTAGTCTCTATCCTCTAGATACCAATAACACTTTACCCAAATTGTGCTTCCAGCTATTGCCAAATATCCTCTAGAAGGGAAGATCGAATTATCCCTGGTCATACAATACTGGCTTAGTGTGTTGGAATTCTTGTGCAAGAAAGATTTCCCTACTCTGTGACGTTATGAAAATATTCTATAATCCTCTAAAAGCTTTATAGTTCCTCCTTTCACACTTGGGTCTTTAATTCACCTGGAATAGAATGGTAAAAAGTACAGTTCTAATTCTGTTTTGCTGTGTAGCTATTCAATGTCCTAGTGCTATTTATTGCACAGTCATATCTCTGTCCCACTCCTCTGCAAGATTCCTTCCGCTATACATCAAGTGGCCAGGAAGGCAGGTGTTTTTCTGAGCTCTCTATTCTTCTCATTGTTCTATTTTTCTGTCCTTGCTTCAATGTCACACTGTCTTAATCAGTTGCCTCCTGGAGAAGCTAGATCTGAATCTGGAAGGGGAGTACAGATCTTATTTTTTCTTGGCTATTCCAGGCCTTTTGTACTTGGCATTACATTGTAGAATAAGCCTGTCAAGTTCTTTACAAAATCTATTAAGACTTTGACTGGAATTTCATTGGTTCAATTTTGGGACAACTGCCATTTTTACAAATGTGTCTTGAAATCAGAGTCTCTATTTGCTTTAGTATTTTTAGGTATATTTTAGTAAAGAAGTCTGACAGATCTTTTGTTTAAAACAATAACTACTTCTTTAAAAAGAACACCAAGACTGAAGGCAGACCAGAGTGGTTGCATATCCGCCAGATGGAAGAGTTAGATTTATTGATTTTTGCCAGTTCTGGAGCTTGAATTCAGGGCCTGGGCACTGCCCTTAAACATTTTTGCTCAAGGCTAACACTTACCACTTGAACCACAGCTCTACTCCTGACTTTATTTGGTGGGTAATTGGAATAAGATCTCATAGACTTTCCTGCCTGTGCTGGCTTCAGATATCAGCCTCCTGAGCAACTAGGAATAACGGCATGAATTACAGGCACCTGATATTATATTCCAACAGCAAGACTTTAGAGTTTCATCTGTATGGAAGAGTATCCAAGCAGAATCTCCATCTTGGACAGACTGTGGTTCTGTCTTCTGTCCTTGAATCTCCTTAAAATCTTGAAACAGAAAGGTAACTGGTATGCCAATTGCTTCATTTATCTCTGGTGTGTGTGTCTGTGTTTGAGGCAGCTTCTAATTGTCTTGAACTTGAGATCCTTTTGCTTCAGTCCTTTGTGCCAGGATTACAGGCATGTACCCCATTACCCATCATCATTTCTTCTATTTATTCATGCATTAAGAAGATGTTTTGAATATTTTACTCAGATTTTTTTTAGTTGCTTGTAGAAGAAAGGCCAGATAGGGTCCCTGGGTCAATCATATCATCTGAAGTCTTATTTTTCAATAATATCCTTTTCAGCCCAGTGGCTCATCCCTATAATCCTAGCAACCTGGGAGGCTGAGATCTGAGGATCAAGGTTCAAAGCCATGGACACAAAAGGACCTGAGACTCTTATCTCCAATTAACCTCCAGAAAATAGGAAGTGGGGCTTGGCTTACGGGTAGGGTGGTAGCCTTGTGCTGAAGAGCTCAGGAACAATGCCCAGGCCCAGGAGAAAGGTGATAGCCTTGAGCTGAAGAGCTCAGAGACAGCGCCCAGGCTGAGTTCAAACCCCTTGACCCATCAAAAAGAAAAAAAAAAATATATGTGTGTATATGTGTGTGTGTCCTTATAGTTTCTTTCTTTTTCTTTTTGCCTGAGCTTTTTTTCCCCTCAAAGCTGGCACTCACCCACTTGAGCCACAGTTTTACTTCTGACATTTTGTGGTTAATTGGAGATAACAGCCTGAATGGACATTCCTGCCTGAGTTGACTCAACTGTGATCCTCATCTCAGCATTCTGAGTAGCTAGGATTACAGGCATGAACCACTGGCACTCGGCTCCTTGAAGTTTCTGTAGAAAACCATCATTCCTTCCTATATTTGGCACTGCTTCCTGAACCTTTTTATATCTCTTCATATTCTTTTCTTTCACTATCCAGTCCCTTAAGTATGACACATACTCAGTGAAATTTAGCATGTGAAACCGGTATCTTTGGCTGATGGAGTATTATGCAATGTCAGGCAGAGAGGAAGATTGCAAGGGCAGCTGAGGTCTGCAGTGTTCATGCAGCTTTGGAGCTTCTCCCTCTTGTTTTCTCTTATGGCTTAAACTTCAGTTTTGAAATACTCCTAAATAGTCCTGTTTATTTTCCTTGCTAATATTTCTGGTAAACAGAACAATTTAATGTTTATCAAAGGAACATTTTTAAGGACAGAGTGATCACATTGGATGATCTCCATTTTCAGCTTGTCTAGCTTTGCAGCACATAATAGAAGCATTTAGAACCTCTGACTCTTCACATTTTCTCAAATACCCTGCTTTATTTTCTGTGAATGTACTGATAATTACACCAAGAGTTCAGAAAACACAATAAAGTGGAGAGGAGAAGGACTCAACTTTTCTCCTTCCATTTCTCATCTTGAAAGGGTGTTTCTTCTCTTCTCTTCTGTTTCATAAAGACCTGGGGAAGGCATCTATTCTCAGGGCCCCAAGCAAAAGAACTCTCCTCTCTTTCTCTTTCTCTCTCTCTCTCTCTCTCTCTCTCTCTCTCTCTCTGTGGTTCAAGCTGCATAACTGACCAAAAAAAAGAATAGGCATGGCACAGTAATAGAGCCTGTGCAGCAACTGTGAGGCCCTGAGTTCAAATCCCAATACTGCAAAAAACAACAAATTTGATGGAGTCTTTCCTTTTAATTTTAAACTTTTCACTAGTTTAATCGAGGGAAACTAGTGATAGTTTTTATAGGGTAGTGTCTCCATCTTGGCATACTTCTCTGTGTCCACACTTGTCTGTGTTCTAGCACAGGGAGTTGCTGACAGTTCCCAGAGACCCTGGGCCTAGCACACTAATTCCCTTTGCTGGGAGTGTCTATCTCTTGCCACCTGCCAGCTCATTCCTGGTTGTCTTTTCAGACCTTGGTCAATCACCCTCTCTTTCTGAAGGCCTCCCTTGCATCAGCTCCCTTCCCCCGTCTGGATTTGCACATGAGGTTCACATGTCTTCCAAGTACAATATGTCTTAGAGCAGGTCTTCTAGTACAGTGGGGCTTGGTCATGGGTGGGGCAGGAACCACTTCCTTCCTCCTCAGGGTCTTTGGCAGCTCATAGAGTGCCATCACAGCAAGCGCCACCTCTGGTTTTCTAGTGGCTAATTGGAGAGAAGAGTCTCATGGTCTTTAGTAGTGCCCAGGCAGGCTTTGAACAGGAACCTCAGATCTCAGCTTCCTGAGTAGCTAAGATTACAGGCTTGAACCACTGCACCCAGCTATTAATTTTTTTTTTTAATAATACTCTCTTGGGGCCAGGAGCATAGCCTAGTGGTGCTTGCCTAGAATGCATGAAGCCCTGAGTTGGATTCCTCCTTATCACATACTCGGAAAAAGCCGGAAGTGGTGTTGTGACTCAAGTGGCACAGCGCTAGCCTTGAGCAAAAAGTGTCCAAGAATAATGCCCAGGCCCTAAGTTCAAGCCCCGGGACTGGCAAAAATAATAATATCCTCTCTTGATCTTCTTCTCTGGGATTTTCTCTGCTCCATCACACACCTTCTGTCTCCTTCCCATTCCACATCAGTGTGTCATCTCTTTGCCCTCAAATCTTTTCTTACCTCCATTCACAAATCTGTCTTCTTCCAGCCCCACCTCCCCCTCAGCAAGGCCTTCCTTTCTTTCAGCCTTCAAAGAGTGCTCTCACCACCCACTTCTTTGTTAACTGACCCAGTCCTTACCCAGCCCTCTCCATGGCACAGCTGAGTCCTCTGAGGACTCTCCCTTTGTGGTTGGACTACAGGCACGACCCCAGGTTTGCTTCCTGGACCTTTGGGGCATCTGGCCCGTCATCACCTCCCATTCTGAACCTCTCCTCCTTGGCTGTCCTACCCCTGCACTTGCCTGATTTTCCTTTTCTCTCTCCAACAGTTGCTCTCCATAAGTATTAGCCCTTTCCAAGCCGCCTTTGGGAGGCTTGTTTATTCTCTTTCTTGCTAGCTGAGCTCACCCACCCACTCGCAACTTCTTTTTAAGTGCCTCCCAATGCTGTCCTGTCAGTGCCCAGCAGGCCTGGCTCCATGTGTCCAGTTGCTCACTGCTGTGTTTGATAGCCTGTCCAAAGTGAGAAGTATCCTCTTACTGCCTCTTCCCATGCACCCGCTTTTACTCCTGTATCTTACTTCTATGAACAACCCCATCACTTTGCAGTCACCAAGTGCCTCTCTTGCCTTCTTTATACATCCAGTCACTTGTCAAGTCGTGTAGATCTTCTCATCGAAATATCTGTGGCTGCCCCCTTTGACTTGCCACTGCCCTGCATAAAGGCTTTATTACTTCTCCCCAAACCACCACTATGGTGACTGCAAACTTGGAGCTTTCCTTCTTCTCTCTCTCTTTTCCAACAAATATTTATTGAGTGCCTCTGTGCCAAGCACTAGGGAATTAGCAATGGATGTACTACAAGATCCTTCCTAAGATGCTGAGAGCCAAAACAGTGTTTTCTTCAAAAGGCCTGTATTTCAGCACTTGCTGTAAGTGTCAATTACAATAGAGTACACTCAAGGCCGTCTAGCTGGTCTCCTGGCTTCCAGGTACCCCCTCCATTCCAGTTCCTATTATCTGCTCTGCCACATGCACATTCCTCAGCAGACCTGAGTGCCACCAGGTCTCCTTCCTCAGCTGTCCATTTTTGCATAAGTCCTCAGAACATATCAGCTTGAAGTATCGCAGCCTGTTTCCCTAGAGCTACTTCCAAGGTTCTACCTTCTCCCTCTCCATCATAGCCTGAATACTTGGAGTATTCAGAGAGCACTTTGCTCCCCTGCCTTTCTTAGAGCATCCTTCCTACCACCTCTGCCTGTCAAAAGCCCAACCATGGTTAATTTTTCTCTCCAACAGGGCTTTTTCTTGCCTTTCTCATTGTACAGGAAAACCCATGATTCAATGAGCAAACCCTCTGCCAGAGACACAGAAAGCTTTGGTATCCCATCCCCAGGCAGCCCAGGGTTAACAAACAACCCTTGGGAGCCATCTTCCCCAGCAATAAGAGTCTCATGGAAAGGGGAAGACAAGCTAGAGCAGTCAAAGGCACCTTAGACTCTGAAGAAAAACAGATGGGACAAAATCTAAGCAACCTCACTGAGGGTTATCACCAGAGTGACTGTGAGGAGAAACTGGAGAGTAAAATCCAATGTGTGACTCTTGCATATGGCTATCTGGGTGACCTGTACAAAGTCCTGGGGAGCGTTCTCTGTCCCCTGTTCATCTTTGGGTGCTCTCATTTCTCTGTCTGCAATGCCACTTGACCCACTATGCCTGCACATGCTGTGCAAAGCAACATGGGTATGCTATACCTTACATATCTACTCTTTTGTGAGCAAATGGCCCCCAGAACCATGGGGTCTACAACCACAATAAAGCCAACTGAAACAGAATAATCTAGAAGTGGTTTAATGAGCATGGAAGGATATGTCTAGGCTAGATACCATTCCATATTCATTAAAAAAATAAACCAGGTGCCAGTGGCTGAGATATGAGAATAGTAGTTTAAAGCCATCCCAGGCAAGAAAGTCTGTGAGACTTGTAATTTATCATAGACGCTAGAAGTAACATGAAAAAGGGGTATCAATGTGCGAGAAGTAATGCACCCACTACCTGATGAATGTAACTGTAACCCCTCTATATGTTACCCCAACAATAAAATACAATAAAAAAGAGAAAAAGCTGGAAGTGGCACTGTGACTCAAGTGGTAGAGTGCTAGCTTTGAGCAAAAGAAGCTCAAAAGTACCCAGGCCCAGACAAGCCACCGGACAAGCAAATAAATAATACATATATGTGTATACATATCTCTCTATATTTATTAAGGTGATGTACAGAGAAGGTACCATTTCATAAATCAAGTAATGAGTACATTTTGTTTTGGGTGGTGTCATGACTTCCCTCACTCTCCTCCAATTTTACCATCCTGTCTCCACCTACAAGTTATACAGTTCATTTTCAGCATAGTGTCTAGTAAGTACCACTGCTGAATTTTTTCACCCATTGTCCCTTCATTTCTGTGCCCTCCTTACCTTCCCAAAACCAGATAAATGAGAAAATAAGACAGGGCCAGGAGTTTGGCCTAGTGGTAGAGGGCTTGTCTAGCATGCACAAAGACCCAGGTTCGATTCTTCAGTACCACGTACATAGAAAAAAAGCTGGAAATGGTGCTGAGGCTCAAGTAGAGCTCTAGCCTTGAGAAAGTCCAAGGACTGCATAAATGCCAGTCGTGGGATTGAGGGCCTGAGCACTGAGTTGGGTAGGCTAGTGCTCTACCACTTTGAGACACAATGCTACTTTCAGTTTTCTGGTGGTTAATTGGAGATAAGAGTCTCACAGACTTTCGTGTCCAGGTGGGCTTTGAATTGCAATCCTCAGATCTCAGCCTCCTGAGTAGTTAGGATTATACAGGAGTGAGCCACCAGCACCTGGCATTAAATTTTAAGTGTTTGATTGGATATCTTTAAGATATCATGTCCCAGTGTATTTTAGATCTAGCATCCACATGAGAGAAAATGTGTCATTTGTCCCTCTGAGCTTGGCTTATCTCACTTAACATGGTCTGTTCTAGGTCCATCCATTTCCCTGCATATGACATATTTTTTCTAATGGCCATGTAAAATTATACCATCTTCTAAGAGACTTGAACATTCTCAGATGTTCATATTTTATGGGATCCTGGAACCAATTTTTTGTGGATATCAAGTGTTAATTGTCATTTCTTTGTCACTTGGTGATGACAATCATTTCTTCCACCTAAGTCCCAAGCTCCTTAGGATGGGACCACAGGCCCTGTGGCATTCAGTATTTGGTGGACTTGAATATAGGGAAATTTCTTCCAGGTTACAACATAGCAGTACAGGGCAGAAATCATATTCTAGATGTGATACTCAGAGATGACTCCCAAAGAGGTTGATGTATACATACACATTCCCAAGAAATGCTACTGTCTGATGGATTCAGCCTCTGTGGGAATGGTTGTCTTTTCCATAGTATTTGAGCACAGGGTAGAATCCCTAGCACATGGAAATTTGAACCACAAAAATTGAATCAAAATTTAAAACTCAAGTGTTGGGTTGCTGGCACATATGGAAACGCCTTGCTTAGTGTCTGACACATAGCGGGTTTGCTGGGTCATTGTTAATGTTGTTCCATGCACAGATGACAGATTGTCTGAGTTAGCATAGCCAGGAAGAACTGGTTAGATAACATTTGCCAGCAGGTTTCCTTTGTGGATATGCCCATATTACTGGGTAATATGCAGAGAACGTTGGTTCCACATGGCCAGATGGGCAGGACCTGCTGATGTGGAGCTACCAGGAAGACATTGCTGGACCGAGCAGGTGGTATCTCCTCCTGCCACATTCTGCTAAAATGCCACAGGACCAAAGAACGGCTTTATTCCCCTGTGGGTAAGATATCTGTTATGGGGTCAAGAGGAGGGGATTCCATGTCCCACCAGAGTCCACCACACAGAGAGAGTCTCATATAAAAAGGTGAATTTATTGGGGAAGTAGATGGTGAACTGACTGGCTAGTCAGTGCAGACTCGGGAGCTGACACTGTGACCCCGAGCAGTGCTCATGCTGGGTTTTTAAGGGCAAAACCTATGCGGTCGAACTTGGCCACACAGGTGGCTAATGGGATAGTTACATGCACAGAGGGACCATTACCAGCTCCGGCCACACACAGGTAACCAATAGGGTTACAGCCAGTGTTTGAATTTACCTATCACCTTAGTTGGAGTTGGCGCACAAACTGGGAAGATCTCCACACAAAGCAGGCCCACCCCCATCCAAGTGGATATCCCTTCTCATGGGGAGTGGGGAGAAGGTCAAGGTTGCCCCTCCCTAGAAGGGCAAAGGTGGCTGGGCTGTACCAGATATCCCTCCTCATGGGGGGGAGGGGTGTGTGTGTGGGGGTGTGTGTGGGGGGAGGTCAAGGTAGCTGAGCTGTACCAATGTCGGCCTTCCACAATGGGGCAGGGGAACTCTTAGGCATTCCACATGGCGCCAGTCCCTGCTCCCCTTAACAATATCAACCTCGCAAACTTTCCTTGTCTCAAAGAACAACAGTACAGTTTCTTATTGTCTTTTATCTAGAATCATTATTCTGAAGGACTTAAGAGTAGCGTTATTTATGTATTTATTTACTTAGTGCCTGTCCTGGGGCTTGAACTCAGGGCCTGGGCACTATCCTTGGGCTTTTTTTGCTCAAGGCTAATGCTCTACCACTTTGAGCCACAGCTTTATTTCTTTCTTTTTCGGAGATAGGCGTCTCACAGACTTTACTGCGCAGACTGGCTTCGATCCTGAGTTGCTAGGATTACAGACACGAGCTACCAGCACCTGGTTTCTCTAATCTCCACTTCTGACTTTTTGGTGGTTAATTGGAGATAAGAGTTTCAAGGCTTTTCCTGTCTACACTAGCTAGTAATGGGCCTCAATGTTCAGACCTCAGCCTCCTGAGCCATCAGCAAGAATAGTTTTATCTTTTAGAGATACATGCTATCACAAAGGTTTGGGTCAGAATGACCCACTGAAGGAGGATGGATGGATAGATGGATGGAGTATAGAAGTAATAGATCACTCCTATGTTGATAATTACTGACAACTAGTATATGTGGTATTTTTATATATGTTAGAAATTTCCTATAATTTTCCTATAATTTTTGCTAGCCATGTGTCAGTGGCTTATGACTGTAATCTAGCTCTTCAGAAGGCTGAGATGGAAGGATCACAGCTCAAAGCCAGCCTGGTCAAGAAAGTCCATGAAACTTTTTTTTTTTTTTTTTTTTTTTGCCAGTCCTGGGCTTGAGCTCAGGGCCTGAGCACTGTCCTTGGATTTTCTCAAGGCTAGAGCTCTACCACTTGAGCCTCAGCACCACTTCTGGCTTTTTTCTATGTATGTGGTACCGAGGAATCGAACACGGGTCTTCATGCATGCTAGGCAAGCACTTAACCACTAGGCCAAACTCCCGGCCCCATGAAACTCTTATCTTCATTTACTACCAGAAAACTGACAGTGGCAGTTGTGGCCCAAAGAGGTAGAGCACTAGCCTTGGACACAAAAGTTTTAGGGAGAGTGCTCACGCTCTGAATTCAAACTCCAGGACCTGCTAACAAACAGTAAACTCCCTAGAGGGCATTCTCTTTTTATTAATTTTGATGAGAAAA
The DNA here is from genome assembly GCF_031878675.1 of Megascapheus bottae. Lineage (NCBI taxonomy): Eukaryota > Metazoa > Chordata > Mammalia > Rodentia > Geomyidae > Megascapheus > Megascapheus bottae. The sequence continues at coordinate 33,509,577 of NC_143525.1, forward strand.
TGGAGATGAGAGGAAGGAAGCCAGTTGCCTGGTCTGTAATGTTGCTGGATTTCCAGCTCTGCTGTCACCATGAGGCAGCTACAGAGGTGGTAAGGTGGGGGTGGGGGTGGAGGAGTAGGGGGGCAGATCAAGAAAGCAGGGCCCTGAATTGCAAATCATTCCTCTTGTTTTTTTATCTAGACATTCAGCCCATAGCAGACAGCCAGCTTTTCAGAGGCTGACCTGGGTCTCAAGATTCTGTCTACCTGGGCACATATTCAGGCTCCCTCCAGCTGGCAAGGAAACACCACCAATTTTTGCAGAGGAGCTGGTGTTGGAATAAGAAGGGGTGAGATCACAGAGAATTCATTAGCATCCTAGATTCATCCTCTCCTCCTTTCTAGGCCTTCTCTCTGCTTCCCCCACACCAACCTCAGCAGTTTCTCTCCCCTCTCCCCCGCCCCCCTGCGCCATAGCTAAGGGGGATCTGTCAAAGCCAGGCCAAGTGCTTGACTTTTCTGGTGTCTTTTCTAAAGGCACAGCATTCAGCCCTCACCAGATGGGAAACTGTCAGCTCAGCAGGCAGATCATTATCATTTCAGCTGTGGGATTTCAACCATGGGAGGCCTTACTGTGAATACAAATTCAGGTATTTCCTGCAGCTGTGGCCCCTAAAGCCACAGAGTGGACCAAACAGGCAAAATTTACCTGGGCTCCTCTGGAGGAAGTTCTGGGCAGTGGAGGAGAGAGGCTGGGGCACCTATCCATAAAGAAGCAGGGAACCTGCTGACCCCTCACGGGAAGAATTTCTTCCCCAGGGACCAATGTGAGCCAGGCCATCCTGTCACCCGGGCTCAAGTGGGTCACCTCCTCTGTGAGGATTCTGAATTCAAAAGCAGGCTTTAGGATAGATAGATGTCTTATTTGATGAAAGAAAAAAAAAATCTAATAATGAACTCCCTGTGGCTAGAGATATTCAAGCAGAGGCTAGCTGGCTGCTTTCCAAGGGTATTGCGGACAAAAGTCCTGACACTGGTGCAAATTTGCCTTTGTCCTACAAAGTGTCTTCATCTCAATGGGTTCTTATGGGATAATAAAATGAACTTGGTGTCATCTTAGATACATTCAGATTTCTTAGCATAGTAGCTAGATGACCTTGGGCAAATCATAGAAAGATTGAAAATAAATTGTATAGGTACCTTTTTTTTTCTGATAATGGGAAACGTTGTAAAAAAAAGCATTTTGTTCTAGACACTTTTTTATCCTAATTCATATAGTCTTAACTAATCATGTGTGTGTGTGCACACCAGTTCTGGGACTTGAAATTAGGGATTGGGCACTGTTCTTGAGCTTTTGTGCTCAAGGCTAGCACTCTACCACTTAAGCCACAGCTCTACTTCTGGCTTTTTGGTAGGTATTTGGAGATAAAAGTCTCACAGAGGGCGGGGAGTTTGGCCTAGTGGTAGAGTGTTTACTTAGCACGGACAAAGACCTGGGTTCAATTCCTCAGTACCACATACATAGAAAAAGCCAGAAGTGATGCTGTGGCTCAAGTGGTAGAAAACCCAAGGACAGTGCTCAGGTCCTGAGCTCAAGCCTTCCCTGCCTAGGCCAGCTTCAAACTACAATGCTTAGTTCTTAGTCTCTTGTGTGGCTAGGATTACAGGCTCCCAGCTGTCCCTTAGCATTTTCACTCAAGGTGGGTGCTCTACCACTTGGGCCACAGCTTCACTTCCATTGTTTTAGAGAAGGTCTTGCTTTGTAGGACAAACTAGCTAAACCTTGTGATCTGCTGCAGAAGTGTTTGGATTACAGGTGCACACTGCCATGCTTGGCAAGAAGACATATTTTGATAGACAATTTCCTTTCTATTTTCTGGTATGAAAGGCATTTGGGTTGCACAGGACTGCCTGGTCCCTGAAAGACACTCCTTCATGTTAGCTCTCATTGCTGTTACTAGCAGTGGTCAGAGCTGGGTTCTGATGGTCTTAGAAAGAGGTAGATGTGAGAGGCAGTGGGGCAAGGAAAGCCATTCAGTGCTCTGAGCTTCAGTTTCCATTAGACTTAAAGAAGGATGCTAATGTGGGGCGGGGGGGGGGAGGGGAGGAGGGGTGGAGGTGTTTCTAATTACCAACCTCCAAAGAGATCTATGATTACACAAGAGACTAGATTGAGGAAGTGCCTGGAAAAATCAGGAAGATTTTTCAATACAAAGTTGATTCTATTTGTATTGAATTTAGCATCATGCTTGGACTTGGTTGAGGAGGGACATTGCTGAGAGTTGGAATGGCCTCACGTGGACATCAGCTCTGGTTGCTTTGCCTTTAAGACTCAAACACAGGAAAGTGTTTTGAGAGCTGGAAAGACTGTAGAAGGAATCCTTTTATTATGAGTGGGGGTGGAGGTAGGAGTCTGCCAAATTGATGAGGAACTTGTTTTATGAGTGCAGGAAATATAACCAGCACGAGAGACCTGCCTTCATCCAAGCTCTTGTAATAGCTACTTGTCAAATCCACCCAGCTGCTTGAAAAGAAGAAACAAAGATGGAAGAAGCCACAATAGTATTTCATTAATTTAACATCAGACGAGAAGGGCTTTCTTGCTTCTCCCAGGCCCCAAAGGCAGACTGGCTTCCTCCAAGAGCCTGATGAGTAAGTCATCATAAACAAAGGATGCTAGCATTTTAGTACTTGATCCTAATTCTTCCCCAGAAACTGAGAATCTGGATGGCAAAGACTGGCCAGGAAGGAATTTGTTCCAGGAGCTCTCAGACTTTGGTACTCTGTTCTTCTTTGCGACTGAAAGTTAAGCCTTTTTTTGGAGGGGGGCGGGGAGGGGAGTGGAGGAAGGAGAGGAGCAAATCTAGCCCAGAGGCCATTGTGAACAAGCAATGCCTAGTGCTTTGTCCTCTTTCTGGGAGCTTCCAGGACTTTCTCTGCTCATGAAGGAGAGCAAGCAGGTAAGGGAGATGGGAATTTTAAGCCTGAGTCACTTGGAGTATGATTAGAAGTGCTCTCTTAATTAGAAGGCTCAGGGTCTTCCCTCCAGTCCTCCCAAGGTCCTGTACCCTACTGCCCTTCCAAAAGCTCTACCAACGAAGAAAGCCACAAATGAGCTTGCTGTGACCTTCCGTGCCCTTGACAGCACCTGAAGGCTTCCTGCCTTTCTTCTTATACTATCCGCGGGAGGAACTGCTTAGGAGAGGAAGAGAGAAGTTTCTGGCTGGACCTGAAGTACTGACCCCGCCCCCTCCTGTTTTCCCAGATCTAAACAGATGTCAGTCAGGCCACACAAACACATGGGTAGACTGCCTGTAGTAGGCAGGGCAATCTACCTAAGCCAGATGTAAACATTCCATTGTGGGTGCAACTGAAAAGCCCCCACCTCCTCAGACCTCATGACGTTTTTCATTGACCTCTGCCTCCTTGCTTAGACCTCAGAAAAACCCATCTCCTGTCCCACTGCTTTGCATAGTTTCTAAGCCTGTGGGAAGGCTATGTCCCTCACTGCTATATCCGTATTATCTCAGACTCAGGTGGGACTCGAACCCACCCCACTAGAGTCACCAGCACTCAGTGAATCAGGCTAGGAGTTATCTTAAGAGCTGCCTAGTGCCTGCTCTCTGGGAGAAAGCAGGCCCGAGCTCCACTGGGGCTGAGCTTTTAAAGATAAGCACTACACACAGGTGATCATAACCACGTGCAGGTGGCTGTCACCGCATGGCAGCACTGTATGATGTCCTAAGTCAACCACACTCAGGTGGTTCAGCAGGTTAAGCATTTTTACAAAAACAATTAGGGGGCTGGGCGTGTGGCCTAGTGGTAGAGTTCTTACCTAGCATGCACAAAGCCCTGGGTTCCATTCCTTGGTACCTCATACATGGAAAAAGCCAGAAGTGGTGCAGTGGCTCAACTGGTAGAGCGCTAGCCTTGAGAAAGCCCAATGATAATGCCCAGGCCCTGAGTTCCAGCCCCAGGACTGGCGCAAAAAAAAAAAAGCTGAGCTTGATATTTATTCCAAATCTCAATAAATAGTCCTCTCCTGTGGAAGATCAAGTCCGGCCTGTTTCCTTCCTTCTCCATTTTCCTGACCGAGCCCACCTGCACACATTTTAGTGCCGCACACTGAGAACCTGTTCTTGCCAAGTCTCATTGGAGGGTTTACTCTGTTTTGTTTGTTTTTATGATGCTGGAGATCAAATCCAGGCTTCATACACTAGGCAAGTTTCTACCACCTAGCTATATCCCCAGCCCCAGTTTAGCTTGTTTATAAAAAGGAATTGGAACCATTTGCATCATAGAAATAGCCAATGCCTTACCTGGTGTAGCCACAACATGGCCAGCCTAGGCAGGCACTAAGTCCTTCTTCCCAAAGGAGTCACTGAAGTAAGTCACTAAGGACTCTTTCTTCCAGGAGTTGCTTACGTCTTTGATTTGTGCTGGATGAATTCTGCAATAACCCTCATGTCTTTTGTTGTTGTTCTGAGAACCTAAGAAGCAGGCATTTGTTTTGGTTGTTGTTTGTTTTATGTATGTGTTGTTGCTGTTGCTGATCATGGGGCTTAAACTCTGGGCCTGGATACTGTCCCTAAGCTCTTCAGCTTAAGGCTAGTGGTCTACCACTTTGAGTTATAGTGCCAAGTCTGGTATTCTGGTGGCTAATTGGAGATAAGAGTCTCCTGCAGCCGAGTGGTGGCTCTTGCCTGTAATCCTAGCTACTCATGAGGCTGAGATCTGAAGATCAAGAATCAAAGCTAGCCCGGGCATGAAAGTCCATGAGACTCTTATCTCTAACTTCCAGAAAACTGGAAGTGGCGTGAAGGCTCAAAGGGGTAGGGCGGTAGCCTTGAGCTAAAGAGCACCCAGGCCCAGTGTTAGGGTGGTAGCCTTGAGCTGAAGAGCTCAGGGACAGCACCCAGGCCCAGAGTTCAAGCCCCAAAACCAACCAAAAAAAAAAAAAAAGTCTCCTGGACTTTGGTGCCAGGACTAGTTTTGAACCGTGATCTTCAGATCTCAGCCTCCTAAGTAGGTAGGACGACAGGTGTGAGCCATCAACGCCCAGCTGTGTGTGGTTTTTTGAGATGGGGTCTTGCTATATAAGTTAAGCTGGCTTTAAGTTCTTGATTCTTGTACTTGATACGACAGACATGTGACACCATCTCTGCCTCAAATATGTGTTTGTAGATTTCCCAATTTTTCTCAGCTGCTCAGGATGAGTCTTGGATCTTTTCTTTTTTTGTCGGTTGTGGGGCTTGAACTCTGGACCTGGGCACTGTCCCTGAGCTCTTCGGCTCAAGGCTACCACTCTACCCCTTGAACCACAGTGCCACTTTTCTGGTTCTCTGGTGGTTAACTGAAGATAATTGAGCCACAGTACCAAGCCACTTCCGGCTTTCTGGTGATTAATTGGAGATAAGAGTCTCACGGACATTAGTGTCTAAAAGTCCTGGGGTTGCCTTTGACCCTCCATCCTCAGATCTCAGTCTCCTGAGTAGTTAGGATGACAGGTGTGGGCCACCACGCCCAGCTTTATTTCTTTTCAACAGCCAGTTGGATCCCATAGTGGTTACAAAGGAAAGACAGGCTGAAAGAGAAACTACTTAAAGCTCTGGTCAAGCCTGAGGAAATTGTATTGGCCTATATTCAGATGCCTTTTCCAGTGCTGTTAGTCTTGTGTAAAATGGTGAACTTAATTTACTTATCCCTTGGGACCAAATGTAATATTTTATGAAGATCAAGGGATACCATCCTCCTCCTCTCAAATAATTTCTCTCTGTTTTTTTAACAGGTCAAGTAAAGATTTCCTCTTATCTTCCAACTTCCCGTGTGAAGTAATGCCTTGTCTTCAACTCAAGAAGATAAAATAGCATGGCTTGTTCACCAAGAGTGCTCTGTTCCTTCTTGTGGGAAGGTTTCTGGAGCAAGGCCGAGGAGATGAAGGAAGCAAGCTGCAGGACATTTGCAAGCTTGTGGCAAACTTACAGAGCTATGAACTAAACAGAAGATAAGCTCACAGTTTGGGGAGCCAAGAGTGAGGAGGGATTGGATCTCATTACTGTGCATCTTGCCGAGGAGCTCTATAGACCAGACCAGGGGATTCTTTCCTAATCCACAGGCTTTTCTATATTAAGCTGTGGCTCTGGCACTGCCCTGAGGTACACAGAGAGCAACTTTGAATGATAATCTGAAGACTCCTGAGTTGGGAAGTTGTTTTTGTTAACTTACTATGTGACCTAGGGTAATTCACTTAATCGTGCATGACAACCAATAGGTGGTTAATAAATATGGATCAAGTGAATGAGTCAATAAACAAGTAAGGTAGCTTTCACACCCTCAGTTTCCTCATCTGGGAAATGGGGGAATGGTGCCTCCCCAACTGGCTGTGATCTGGGGAAAATTGTCACACACAAATCTCCCAGAGCTGCTCAAATGCACACTCTGACTTTGCAGAATGGGCAGGTGGATCTGAGTCACACATTGCCAACAAGTCCTAGGGAAGCCTGAACGTCCTGTCTGCGCACAGCAGGAATTATTTCTTCAGCTAGTGGAGTATGAGAACTGTCTCTGGGTTCAAGGAGCCTCTGGGATGCAGGGATTTCCGACTTAACACCAGGAGAGTTCTGGATCACCTAGAACAATTTGGTTACCCTGATAGCAAAGAAAGGAATGCTGAATGAATTGAAAACCGAGTGATGGTTCTGCTACGTTCCCACTTTTCACCAATCAGTGACACTGTAACACTTCCCATTTCACCGAGGCATAAACAGGCCCAGGGAAGTTCAGTGACTTGACTCACATCGCACAGCTCTTCATGGCACTGCAGGAGTCGAAGCTCCTACCTTCTGCCTCTGTATTCATCTCAGCCCCTTCTCTGCAGTCGATGTTGCCTTTTCCAACACATTTCTCTACTGGCAAATACAACAAGTTTATTTATAAACTGGCTCGTTTGGAGCTTGAAATTTGGCTTCTGGGTTTTGGCTGTGAGACATTCACATTCTTCCACTATTTGTTTTGGTTTGTAAATGCATGTTTTACATGTAACACACACACACACACACACACACACACAGAGTAATAAAAGCCCAAGGAAGCTGCTAAAGTTGTTCAAATGCAAAGCATCCAGAAATGTGACAGCATGAACTTAACTCTGATTTATTTTGTATCTCTAGATAGTATATTAAAAATACATGAGATTGCCTTCTAGGGATTTACAAGCCCAATGTAAGTCCATAGTTGAGGTTGCTTGCCTGGTGGGTTCTCTTGGAGCTGGGGCAGGTGATTTGGGGAGCTCCCCTGTTGAGCTGGTGTGGGGAATCTGTTCCTCTCCCCTCTCCCCCCACCCCACTCAAGGATAGTTGATGAAGACTTCGAAAGAAGTTGTCATCAAGACCAAGGCATGTGTACCCTGAATCCTTCACTTTTTACTTTACTTACAGCTGAGGTCATAAATGACTTGTTTCTTTTTATTATTACCTTTGTAAATTTATACAAACTATGTGTCTTATGTGTTAGGACAGCTAGAGTCTTAAAATCCTCAGGTCCTCCCCAATGTGCTGGAGGGTCAGGTAGGTTTCTGAGGATAAAGAATGCATTCTGTAAGTGACATTAATTCTTCTGGTGTAAACTTTTATGGCCAGGGAATCCTGGAGCAGGCACTGAGCACTGCTTTGTGCCAGTCTGTGTGTCTACCCCAGACCTAGAGGAGAGTCTTAGCCCTGCCCACAATCAGATGAATGGTCGCCTCAAGTGGTGAACACCCTGCTTTTTTGGAACCATGTAGTTTAGCTGGCAACTTTTTTTTATTGTCTTTTAACAATTTAAGTTATGGCTGAGCACAGCTACAGCCTTTTCCATTAAAGACCACATTTGTGTGTATGTATGTACAGTGGAATACAGGGTTCCATTATACAGGAGACCCTGGTAAAACATATGCATTTCAAAAACTGTCTTCATAGGTTCATCAAGAATCTCTCAACATGACTGAAGGATATTTTTCCATCTTAGTCTCCAACTCAGGTCTGAACAAGTGGCCTCCAGAGTTGCAGGGCCAGGCAGGGATATCTGATTATGGCCAAAGGGAGGTGGCCGCCATCCAGTTGTCAAGTGAAGCTTGGAGAGCCTATATATTGGGCCTAGGGTGTTCTGAGTGACAGACAGGGTTGACAGCTGGGCTCGTGATGGCTGCAGAATCAGAAACCTTGGGGGTCTTAAGTAGAGAAAACCTCAGAACTAGGAGGGGTTAAATGAAGGAAACTGATTCGAGGTGTCTCTTTATACTCAGCCTCTTTATTCTCCTTTATATTTGCTTGTTGTGTAGTTCTGAGCCCTCCCAAGACCTCTATGTCTCTGAATAACAGAGAAAACTTCTCAGTTGATTTCGCAGAACCACAGCTTCCTTCCCCCAGTGGCAACCTCTTTCCCCTGGAGAATGAATATGCCTGTAGGGTGGAAAGGCCTGGACATCTAGGTGATGGACACAGTAGATGGGGTATTGTCAGCCAGGTCTGGATGGACCCTCAGACCTGTGACTCTAGATGGTCACTTTTTTTTTTTTTTTGGTTAACAATGGGCTTGAACTCAGGCCTGGGCACTCACTGTCCCTGGACTTTTTCTCAAGGCTAGCGCTCTACCACTTGAGTCACAGCACCACTTCCAGCTTTTTTCTATGTATGCAGTACTGAGGAATCAAACCTAAGTCGTGCATGCTAGGCAAGCACTCTACCATTAGGCCAAACACCCGGCCTGTCCCTAAACTCTTTTACTCAAGATGAGTGCTCTACCACATTGTGCCATGGCACGCCACTTTCAGTTTTCTGGTGGTTAACTGGAGATAAGAGTCTCAAGGACTTTACTGCTCTGTCTGCTTGGAATTATGATCCTCAGACCTCAGCCACCGGAGTAGCTGGGATTACAGGTGTTAGTTAGCTACCAGCACCGGGCTGGCCACTCTTTTTGAATTAAGTCATTATTCACCATTACTGCCCACCTGACCTCTAAGACTCCCAAGATGTGGGTCAAACTCCAGATCGGTGTAGATATGCTTGTGTCACCAGAGAACCTAAGGGTAGTAAGGGACCAGAACTAACCCTGTAAGGTGCTTGGCTCTGTTTCTTGGGGGAACTTCCCCCATGGACATAGGGGCTCTGTAGACTTTGCAAAGATGGTGAGTGTTGAGGTCACATTTATCAAATTCTTCCAGACCTTCTGTCTTCTCATACTTGCAAAAATTATACTCTACTGTGGGATTATTTTCTTTTCCAAATCCTTCCCTCCTCCCCACCCCAGATCCTGTCCTCCAGCTCTCTATTCTCTGGCTTAATTCCACTTGTCATCATTAGCATCCCCACACAGAGAAACCACAGAGTGGCTGCCAGGATGTCAGTCAAGGTTTTGTATATGTCTGGGTATTTGAAGGCTGCCTTCCTTGTCCTCAGAGTAACTTTTCCTTTGCAGGTTCCTCATGACATGCACCAAAGGGTGTGACTAAGTAGAGACAGTGGCTTGACATTGATTTGCTGCTGAAATATTTTACTTGGAATGAAATGAGCTCTAGATCTTAATTTTCAATGCCCTTCAGAAGCAGCTCTGGCTCAACACCACTGGGATAGACAGAAATCCCTTAAAACCAGGCTCAGTTTGGGAGCCTGAACTTCCCTGATTCCAGTACTTCTTTGAGAGCCAGGGAGCCAGAGGCTACATTCTAGGTCAGGGTTGTGTGTAGAAAGGCCTTTCCTTCCATACCAGCTTTCTCCGTCCCTGCCTTTCTGGCAGGTGTGCCTTCATAACAGGATCCAACTGAAGCTCTCCAAACACCCTCTTTGTCTTGAATGACTACAAAAATCATTTGGTAGAGAAAAAAATATGAACCAGGCAAGCTCTGAGGTATCTCAGAGATACCTACAGATGTCAACACCAGACCAGGCAGTGAGTAAATCAGGGCCAGACAGGTCACTGGAGTCAGGAGTCTACATCGCTACACATAGGTGTGCAAGGCCCAGACGACCAGGTACAAGCTGGGCTCAGGTGGGCCAGAGGCAGGCACGGGCTGTACAGAAGTACACGGCTGTACATGGGCTGATGCAGAAGTCAAGATACCCCAAAGGGTTGAGAGCTTCCCAGATAGAAGGAACCCTGTCTTCAGGTTTCCAGAGCTGCAGGGATTGGGGGCTGAGTAGGCCGACTCCATGACCATGAGGACCAGCTCTGAAGCCCATGGACCTGGAGTATAGCAGCCTTAACTTCAGTTCACCAGCTACCCATGAGGAAGGCCTCCGGAGACCATTGAAAGCCTCAGAAGGAGGGACCCTGACATCCACATAGGAGATGAGGTCACTATTCCTTTAAGAAACCCACATGGCTGCTTTTTCACTGTACCCTCTATGTCTGGGGTATGAGGGCTGAGCTGTGGGTCTGGCACCATAAGCTGCTGTCTCATCTTCCTGGCCCAGGGCAAGCTCGAGGATGCCAGGAAAAGTCCCTTCTCCGCATCACTGTGACTCATCTTTCTTGCCCGTCCCTGGATTTCCTTGCTGGGCTTTCTCAGCACTGCTCCGCCTCCACAAAGCCCTCCTTCTCGTGGCCCGATGGCTCCACCTCAGTGTATGTGGAGTGGTTGGGGTGGTTACGGAACTTCATGGCTGGCCAATGGTGAGGTCTCCGCTGCTGGGGGCACAGAGGCAAAGTCAGTGCACGTGACTTTCCCATTCCTCATCCCTTCGGGAAAGTGCCAAGGCTTTCTCTTCCAACGGTCTTGAGGCTCTGGGGCCTCACTCAGAACTGACTAACAGGCCCAGTGTCCCCCAAGAGACTTTCTACCCTGGTCTCTCAACCACTGACGGGAAGCTGTTAGGCAGAGATTGGAAGAAATTTGAGTGGTCTGCAGAACGCAGAGCTAGATGCTTCAGCAACACAGAGGAGGCCTGAGACTCTGGAAAGATAGAGCCGGCCAGTGATGGCTGGATGATCTATGGAGCTCTAGAAATGTCAAGATAACCTTCCAGAACACAGATTCCTGGGTCCACTTTAAACCTACTCCCTCATCTCTGGGTTTGAGGTTCTGTAGCTCTGTAGTTCCCACTTGATACCCAGGTAGGCCATTTTGTATCTATGACAAGGACATACACTGATACCTGTGCTACATAGGTACTTGTAAGAAATTCACTCAGTATGCTACCAGACTATGACTATCTCAAGAATAGGGGTAGGATTTTCTTCATTTTTTGTTTCCTTGGCTCTTAGTAAAAAAGAAAAAAATAGGAGGACCTGTTGTGGCCATTGAAGTAAATAAGGTCCTCTAGAAGGTAGTAAACAGTTGAGGCTGGGGGTGAGGGAGGAAACAGAACCTGCTGAATTATGTGGCTCAGAAGAAGGGGTCGAGCCAAATCTCTCATGCTGCAGCTCAGCTTCTCCCTCAGAGCTCTAGAAGATTCTAAAGTGGAATCATCCTTAAATACAGCTCCCAAAGAACACAACCCTCATAGCTGGGTGCTGGTGGCTTATACCTGTCATTCTAGCTACTCAGGCAGATGAGACCTGAGGATCGTGGTTTAAAGTTAGCCTGGATAAGAAAGTTCATGAGACTAATATCTCCAATTAAGCTGTGGTTTAGTGATAGAGTGCTAGCCTTGAGAGGAAAAAGCTCAGGAATAGCACCCAGGCTGCAAGTCCAAGCCCCAGGACCTACCCCCCCCCCCCAAAAAAAGAAGACTATAACCCTCATTTCCATTTTGGCTTGTTGCCTGTCATCTCCTGAACAGCCCTGAGCCTGGAAACTGGGCATGAGAGACCATAAATCACTAAGGAAAGGCTTCTCATGGGTATTGGATGATGGTACTTTTGGCTCTCTCCGCTCCCCCCACCCAGGGGATTTTCCTAGTTTTACAAATGGGGGAAGGAAAACAATCTGTTCCACTGGGACAGGAGATTAATGTGCCCAACTATTGAGAAGCATGCCAGGATGGAGTTGGTGATGGTTTCTCAGGGATGTAGTAGGTAAGGGATGAGATGGGGAGAGGTGGGTACCGAATGACCCAGGAAACGATGATGCCAAAGCAGGCAGCAACAGATCTGAGGCCACATCTCACACTAACCTCGATAAAGAAGAGCGCAGCATTGGAGTTAGGGTGGCCGTTGATGTAAATCCCAGCCAGGATGATGACAGCCACAAAGAGAACGGCCAGCACGATGCCCACAATGGTGCCCAGGTGCACAGGGGGACCCTTTGTCTTTGGGTCGAGGTTGTCCTGAAGGCCTGTGGAGAGACCAGAAAGGCAGAAACGGGAACGCACAGAAGGCTGGATCACAAAATCTTAGGCTCTGACAACATTCCAGAAATAAAAGCCCACAGAACCCAAAAATATAAGCCCACAGAACTTTTTTTTTTTTTTGCCAGTCCTGGGGCTTGAACTCAGGGCCTGAGCACTGTCCTTGGGCTTTCTCAAGGCTAGAGCTCTACCACTTGAGCCACAGCACCACTTCCAGCTTTTTTCTATGTATGGAGTACTGAGGAATCGAACCCAGGTCTTCATGTATGCTAAGAAAGCATTCTACCATCAGGCCAACCTCCCGGCCCCCCACAGAACTTTTTGGGTCAACTTACCAAGTACATGGAAAGATGGGGTAGTAGTTATTAGCTTAGCACCCTCCAGATGTTTTCTAAAAATCTTTTAAAAGTACCCAAACACCTAATAAGAATCCCAAGGAAAGCTCTCTCTGATACCTGGGCCACATAAATGCTTTTAGGGAATTCATGAAGGGCATTTCATGGTTAAGAATTTGGGGCCTATCCCCAGCATCAGTGGCTCACTCCTGTAATCCTAGCAACTCAGGAGGCTGAGATTTGAGAATTTGGGTTTGAACAAGCCTGGGTAGAAAAGTCTTACAGACTTTCACCAGCAAAAAGCTGGAAGTGGAGGTGTGACACAAGTGGCAGAGTGTCAGTTTTGAGTGAAAAAGCCAAGGGAGAACACAAGGATCAGAGTTCAAGCCCTACGACTGGCATATCTACCCTCCTCCCCCACCCCCAACTTTGGAGTCTAGCATCTGGCTTTTTGAATTCAAATCTATACTCTGCCATTTATTGCCTGCATGACCTTGAACAAATCAACCTCTCTGGGTCTCTAGTTAACACTTCTGTAGAACAAGGATATTAATAATAATAACTACCTTAAGAGGGGTTGTTGGGAGGGTTAAGGTAAGTCATGTCAATAAATATAATAAACCTAACATCTTGGAACTAACTAGCTATTATGATAACAAAGGACCACATTATGACTTGTCACTGTTCATCCTTACATGGAGACCTCCTGGAGGGGGAAGCAATGTCTTACTCATCATGTCCTCAGGTCTTAGGAAAAATGGGGAGCTTAGTGTGGACCCTCAACTTGAATTCTATAGAATAAACTAGGTCCCCAAGAAGTTCTTCAGCCAGCATGCATTCCTGAGAGCATTCCCAGGAGGAGACGGAATATTCCTGTAGTCCAGAGCTGGCAGCTTATCTATTTCTACCCATAACTTTCTGGACACCCAGAAAGTTTAGGCTTAAGAACATACAAATTCAGTGCCAGTCTCCGAAAAGCCAAGTTTCCTGCTGTACATATGCAGACAAGATAAAATAGAGTGCATGTCAGCAGCAGAAATACAGAGCCTTCAGGGCCTGAGCACCGTCCCTGAGCTTCTTTATTTTCTTTCTTTCTTTCTTTCTTTTTTTTTTTTTTTGGTGGTCATGAGACTTGAACTCTGAGTCTGGATGTTGTCCCTGAGCTCTTCAGCTCAAGGCTAGCGCCCTATTTGTTGAGCCACAGAGCCACTTCCTGTTTTCTGGTGGTTAATTGGAGGTGAGTCTCATGGACTTAGTGCCCAGGATGGCTTTGAACCTCAATCCTCATCTCTCAGCCTCCTGAGTAAGCTAAGCATGAGCTACCATACACAGCCCTAAGTTTCTTTTTGCTCAAGGCTATCACTCTACCATTTGAACCACAGAGCCATTTCTGTTTTTTGTTTGTTTGTTTTCTGTTTATGTAGTACTGAGGAATCTAATCGAGGGCTTTGTGCATGCTAGGTAAGCACTCTACCACTAAGACACATTCCCAGCCCTGGAATCCTTTTTATATAGTTAGTTAAATAGAAGAGGCTGTAGCAGAGGGTGGGCACTAAAATAGAATGTTGCATACATCAGAATGATTGTCCTCCTTATCCCTTTTCTCTTCTGGGCACACTGTAAGCAGAGGAAACTCAAAACAGCAACTATCCAGGGCACTTGAGTACATGGCTTGTAGCTCCAATTGCCAACCAGTGAGAGGGCTCGGGTGATATTCCCTAGTCTAGCTTCCCTAGCCATCAATCAGCCTGCTGTGACCCTGTGGATCTGAGAGGCAGAGCTGTGGCTGATGTGAAACAAGGTAAGAATAAGAGGCATGGCCTGGCTCCCCTCCACCAACAAACCAACCAATCACATACACACACACACACACACACACACACACACACACACACACACACACACACATGCGCGCACACACACACACATTGCTCTCCAGGAAAGTGATGGTGGGAGATATATCAGATGTTAATCATTTGCTGCTCCCACTGTACCCCTGAGAACATTCAGCCTGAAGCTGGAATGTGTTTCCATATCCACCTTTGACCTCGGCTGCACAAGGGCCAAGCTGACTCTTGGAAAACGACTAGGGAAGAGAGGCCCCTCCAGTGTCTAAAGAGATCATCCTCCTGTACTGTCCAGAGACTGGGAGAATTCCCACATCTGGTGACCCACACGTCATGTATTCTCTGCCAACCCAGGGATATTTCATGATGCAGAGGAGGAAGAAGGAGGGGCTGTGGCCACCACCCCAACCTGAAGGCCCCAGGTCAACCCTTGGCCTCATCCCACCCCATTTAGGGAAGTGAACAATCAGGAATGCTAGGGTAGACATGGTGCTTCAACCTAGGACCCTGTGTCTGGAGCCTCCATGCCTTCCCTCTGCTCACCTACCTTCCTCAGGGTGGGCCCAAAGCCAGGGATCTAGTACTCACCATCTCCTCCTGCATAGGGATTCAACTTGGTGTCATCTTCAAAGAGATAGATCAGAGGAACTAGGTTAGTGGAATGGGTATGATCTTTGTCATCCTGAGTGTCTCTGGTTTTTTTTTTTTTTTTTGAACGCTGGGCCTGGATGCTGTCCCTGAGCTCTTCAGCTCAAGACTACTGCCCTACCCCTTGAGCCACAGCCCCAATTCTGGTTTTCTAGTGGTTAATTGGAGATAAGAGTCTCATGGACGTTAGTGCCCGGGCTGGCTTTGAATTGCCATCCTCAGATCTCAGCCTCCTGAGTAGCTAGGATTACAGGTGTGAGCCACTGCGCCCAGCCTATCTCTGGATTTTAATGATTTTTCAGTCCAACATTTTTCTTTTTGTGCATGCTGGTCCTAGGGATGGAACTCGGTGCCTGGGTACTTAGCTTTTTTGCTCAAGGCTGACACGCTACCACTTGAACCACAGCTCTGTTTTGGTGGTTAACTAAAGATAAAAGTCTCATGGATTTTTTTCCTCCTGGACTGGCTTCAAACCATGATCCTCAGATTTCTGCCTACCAAGTAGCTAGGATTACAGGCATGAACCACCAGCACCCAGCTTCATTTCCATTTCTTTCAGCATAGAGATAGGCAGTAGGGGTTTGAGAAAAGATTCTTGCTTTTGGTCCTCACTATGTGGGCTTGGGCAGGTCCTTCGCCCCGAGTCTTGGTATTTTCATTATAAAATGGGTATATAACCATATCAAACTCTGAGGTTGTTAAGATAACTGGATGATAATGCATGCATGATTTTGCACACCACCTGGCATAGACTCAATTGCTCCACCTGTTAGCTCTTTTCATCATTTGATCATTCTCTGTGACTTCCTTCCAGTCAACCCCCAGCCCCCGATCTGCTTTTCCATTTCCCTAAGGAATGTTCAGAAGGTCGGAAGTACCTCATGTAGCCCTGAGTACTAGATGGGAGATCCAGCCCACAGAGTATCTACTTGCTCAAAACCTGCTTCTGCTTCTCACTGTCTAGTGAGCTCAACTCTCTGAGCTGGAGCCCTCCTAGGAACAAGGGCAAGCAATACCAGTCCTGCATTCCTGTAAGAGCAGCAGTGCCCCAGGTGGTAGCTCTTCCCCAGCCCCCTCCCAGCCCCAAGGCTCAGGCCTTACCTTCTGTAGTGAGGCTGTCAAGGAGGAGAGAAGAGGAGGTGGAAGTGAGGTCCCTGTCAAAGGGGCTGAAGGAGCTGTCTGGGGACGATGCGTAGTGGTCTTCATCCTGGAAGTCCTTGCATGTTCTTCCCTCTGCCTGCAAGAAAGACCCCAGCACTGCTGTCCAGACAGAGCTGGGCCCTGAATGCGTTTAAAACTTCTACTAAGTTCCAGTAATTCAGGAGGGTGAAATGGAAGGATTGATTGGCCCAGGAGTTAGAGGCCAGCCTGTGCAACAGGAGACTTCATCTCAGAAAAGAAACACATGGGGGCCAGGAGTTTGGCCTAGTGGTTAAAGTGCTTGCCTAGCATGCATGAAGACCCGGGTTCGATTCCTCGGTACCCCACATACGTAGCAAAAAGCCGGAAGTGGTGCTGAGGCTCAAGTGATAGAGTGCTCGCCTTGAGAAAGTCCAAGGACAGTGCTCAAACCCTGAGCTCAAGCCCAGGACTGGCAAAAAAAAGAAACACACACACACACACACACACACACACACACCCAAAATCAAAAACAAAACAGTAATAACCAGATGACTGCTATCGGCCTGTGCTTGGAATCCTAGCTACTCAGGAGACTGAAATGGGAGGTCACAGTTCACAGGTAGTCTGGGCTGGAAAGTCTGTGAGACCCTTATCTTTAATTAAACACCCAAAAAGAAGCCAAAAGTAGAGCTGTGACTCAAGTAGTAGAGCTGTGCTAGTCTTGAGCAAAATAGATCAGGAGCAGTGCCCAGGCCCTGAGCTCAAGCCCGAGGACCCAGTGTATGCTCTCACACACACATGTGCACACGCACATGCACATACACACACACACACTCACACACCAACATAAAATAAAAGCATGTGTAGACATACACGGGGCTATGCTCAATGCATACTGTGCTTGCATCACAAGGAGAGAGAGCTGGAGCATGGTCACTTACTGAAACATCACCCCAATCACTATGCCAGATTCAAGTACGAGGCTGGGGAGTGCTCTTCATCTAGACTCAAAGTATTGAATCCTCAGAAAAATTCTGACTGTTCATTCGTACGAGCCACTGGATGGGAAGAACCTGGAAAAAGCCTCACTCCTAGAATGATTTTCCTCAACAGCCAGAGACTGAGATTCGGAGCCTTGGCAGGGGCTTCCTTAATATCACCAGGTACAAGAGGCCCCGTGCCTTCTGCAGAGGAATTCCTGGGAGCCCGGTGCCCGCGACACTAGTCTCAGGAACTCTTGGGGACACAGAAAACCTTCCAAAGTGGGCAAATTAGCTTAGAGGAGTCTGGTAAACAAGGCCATCCAGGGGATAAAGACAACTTGAGAAGAGATAACCCTGGGAGGACTGCTGGCAGCCCCTCCGCCTCCCCCGTCGGGCATAGGATCACGTCTGCCTCTTACCTCCTGGGCACAGCCATAGGCCAGCCATTCCTGGCGGTAACGGTCAAAGCCACTGGAACACCTGCAGGGTGACCAAAAGATTAGATATGTGAGGGGCTCAGCAGAACAACCCTCCCTGGGCATGAACCCCATCAGTGATAGTTCTGTGATGTCTGCCAGTCAGGAGCCGGGCTCTTCCCAGCCCAGGCAGGCAGCCTCGCTAAGGCCACTGCGCAGGTGTAGTGGCATCAGGCAGCTCTGGGATCTGAGTTGGGCCTTCCTGTCCTCCAGTCCTTCCTGGAAAGAGGGGAAAATATTGGTGGCACCTGGCTACCAGACCAAGGCTACATCTTCCTAGCTGGGTGGGTCCCCGAGAGTAGTGTGACCCATTTTCAGTTCCTATGGCTCAGCCTGTGTTGAATGCTGAGTCACACCGTGGCAGCCAGCCCCAATATGTCAGTGCTTATCTGAGGCCATCTCAAGAATCTCCCTGCTAAGATAATGCTTTTCTGCTTGGAAAGTGTGTAAGATGGAGCTCTTCAAAATTCAGACTCCTGGCGTGCAAATCCCAGGGACATGTTGTGTGTTTGTGTGTGTAGGGGGGCGGGTACTGGGGCTTGAACTCTGCCTTCACTCAACTTTGTTGTTCACTGCCAGCTGAACTATGACTCCAGTTCTGGTTTTGTACTGGTTAATTGGAAATGAAAGAATCTCTGGGATTTGTCTACCAGGGCTGGCTTTGAACCATGATTCTTAGCTCTCAACCTCCTGAGAAGCTAGGATTACAGGCCTGAGCCATAGCTGCGGATTCTAAGAACCTCAAAGTACACAACTTGGCAGAACCCCATTCTAGAAAGAGCCATCCTGGGGTCTACTTTGCCAGCCCATTCTGAGACTCTGTACCTTCCCTGCCCCTGGAGGCTTTGTTTAAAGGCTATTTGGCATTTGAAGAGTTCAAATAACAGAGTGTTCCTCACCCACGTCTTCCTGAGTCACATGGCCCCTGTCCATTCTACAGAGTCAACCAATTGAGGTCCCGAGAGAGTGAGTACAAGCACAGCTGTTGAGACGCACACCTGGGGGGGCCTATGGAGGCCCTCTTCCAACCCCACCTTTCTGGCCACAGTCCTATGTGGCTGCACCTCTTTTTCTGCTCCCTGACTTGGAAAGGAGCAAAGGAAACACTGACAGCTGCAGAACAGCTGCACGGGAACTTGGAACCTATAATTTCCCAATTTGCCTTAAAGGCTCTCCGAGTTCCTAGGGCTTCCCATCCTCTGAGGGCACTAGTCCCCAAAGGAATCCCTTTCTCTCTCCCTCCTGCCATTGTTTATCTTGGACCAGAGAACAGAGCTTGCATTATGAGTCTCATCTGTGAGGAAATGATTTCAGAACAAGGAGTGGAAGATGAGTCGGGTTTAAGAACTTTATCCTTCGCACTGGATCTCACCCAGAATTCTCCCGTGCTTCCACACTAAGCAAACACAGCTTTGTAGCTTCCCTTGTTTCCATGGATACCTACCTCATCCACACTCCTGGTTTTCAGGAAACGTTGTTTCAGCCTGGGAAAGACCTTGAGGCTGTGTTTTGGGGTCAGTGACAATGAGTCTCTGCATCACAGCCTGTCCCTAAGCTGGCAGTTCTCATATTTGGTTCTAAACTAGACACCACATTAACATGCAGGCCCAGGGGTCTCTCCTAGGATCTTGACTTAAGGGACCCCAGCATCTACATGTCTATATAAGAGTCCCTGTGATTCTAGGATGGCCTCAGCTGTGGCCTGCTGTTTATGAAGCCTGGCTCACACAGGTTGGATGAGCCAACAACCTTCTTGGGTATATGGAGGCAGCTACAACATCTAGAATCTTCAAAAAGCCTGGCACCAACTAAGGACAACATGGATACCTTAGTCAGACACAAGCCTCAGGGAGAAGCTTCACTTCTGTGACATTCCTACCCTCAGAATCGGAGACACTCTAGCCCTGAAGCACTATGGGCAATCATCAGTGGGCCCTTGCTGCTGAGACTCAGTGCATCACCTAGGTACACACCTCTGCAGGACATGGCACCAGCTGCAGTTGAAGGTCAGGTCCGAGGACATGCAGGCATCACAGCTCTGATGTTGTAGGCAGGCTGAAGAAAGGAAACAGCAGACTGTGACCTCTTCACAGTTCCAAAGGGTTAAAGCTCCAGAATTCTGGGTTTTGGAACTATGGAGTCCCTAATAGGAGGGGCTGTCGAGGTCATTACTGCTGTCCTCACTTGAAGAGCAACCCTAAATTCCTTCCTCCTTCCCTCCCTCCCTCCCTCCCTCCCTCCCTTCCTTCCTTCCTTCCTTCCTTCCTTCATTCCTTCCTTCCTTCCTTCCTTCCTTCCATTACAAAAGGGCCATCCCTGAGCTGGTGTTGGGAATCCCACAGTTAAGACCTGGTCCCTGCCTCTGGGGCTTACAGTCATATGGGGAGACAGACAATAATCTGCTAATCAAACAAAAATAACCCCAGAATTCTGTGTCATAAGGTCTCTGAAGAAAAATCACAGGGCCTATTAGTCTGAGAAGTCATGCTTCTGGATTGACAGGTGGAAAGTGGCAGAATCTGTTCATTTATGCCCAGGCTATGGCTAGCTGGGGTTCCTCACTGTCCACTGTCAACATTGGGCCTCAGAGAAGGGTTGCCACTAGAGTCCTGTTTGGATTCCGTACCTCTTCTCCTGCTTCCTCTAGGGAAGCCTGGGTGAACTGGACATAGGGTGTCCTTACTTCTATCTCTCCTCTGGAAAATGAAGTGCCCTTACGGCACAGGCAGTGCCACTACCTCTGCTCTTCCAGGCTGGAATCTGACATGGATGCTTTAGCATCCCAGGGCTACCCCAGTAACTCATTTGTGAATAAGAGAGTATGCTCCCACTTGCCAGGAGACTCATCTGTCATGAGCATGAAGTGAGAAGACAGGGAGAAGAACACATGGCAAGTGTTCCTTTTTATAAATGGATTCATTTCTCTCAATAACTGTCAGAGGGATCCCTTTACCCACTCACTCATCGATAGATTCTGCTGGGTATGGGGTGCATGTCTGTAATCCTAGCACTTGGGAGATAGAGACAGAAGGCTTGAGAGTTTGAGGTCACCCTAGGCTACACAGTGATTTTTTTTTTTTTTGCCAGTCCTGAGCACTGTCCTTTGATTCTCCTCAAGGCTAGCGCTCTACCACTTGAGCCACAGTACCATTCTGACTTTCCTATCAAACGTGGGTCTTTATGCATACCAGGCAAGCACTCTACCACTAGGCTAAACTCCCAGGCCTACACAGTGAATTTTAAGCCAACCTGAGATTAAAAAAAACAACAACAACAAAAAAGCAAATTGGCAGCCAGTGGCTCACGCCTGTAATCCTAGGATCCAGGTTTGACGTAGTTAGCCTGGGCATGCAAGTCCATGAGCTCCAATTAGCCAACAAAAAAAAGCTGGAAGTGGCTGTCATTTCCATGCTCAATTCGACCTGTTACTCTTCCCTGGCCACAGATTTGGATGGGAGGTGGCATGAGGCCCAGATTACAGATGGAAATGATGGCTTGGAAAGATTAGGTGGTTGTACCCATTCAGAGGTCAGGGGCAGACCTGCGATTGGAGCCCAGTGTAAGTCCAAAGTGTGTTCTAGAATTGCAGAATGCCCTTCACAGCCAGAAACACCCCTAACTCACTTGGCAAGGGGGTGAACTCCACCGCCGACGTGCTGGTGATCTTGCTAGAATCCAGCTCCACACGGTGATATTCAAAGATGGTCCTGCGTCGAGACTCTGAAACAGAAAGCAAAACTTATCATCAGGTCCATGTCACTGCCAGAGGGCTTCCAGATCTGTACCCAGAGCCTGCCAGGAGTTGGCACTTGGCCACTGAGAAGGAAGTAATCTTCAACCGGTGCTATAACGGCACTAATGCTGCAAGGGAGATACTCAGTGCAGAGGCCTGGCTGCTCCTGGGGGCAGGGCAGTGAGCATTTTCTGCCTCTCTATACCTCTAAGCCATCACAGCTGCTGTTCCCTTGATCTGCATGTTCTCCCATCTTTCTCTCTGGTGCAGACGGGCTGAAGATCTAGCTGAAGTCTCCCCTTGGCCAGTTCCTATTATCTCCTACTCAGGCCAGGTGCCCTCTGCCCACTGTATTCATCACACTGGCTCTGTACCAGGCTCTGCTAGGAGTAGGGTGGTAAGCCCCTGGCCCTGAACCTGACCCAGGAGGAGTGCTCTGCAGACATCTGCAGACAGGCTGCCAGCTGCATATCCTGACATGTTCCATTTCTCCCTTCTTACGGAGGCGGGGAGCCAACCTTAAGTCCTACCTCAATCCCTGCGGAAATTTCCCTCAGGACCCCAGAATGAGGACACCTAAGAACAGAGTCAAGTTCTACCCCTGATTTGTTGGATAACTTTTGGCAAGGCTTTGGAGCCTCCATGTCTTGTCTGTGAAGTGGAAAGATAGAAACAATCTGCCACAATCATTTTTTGGCAGGAAAACACTGGAACTGTAGATGAAAACACTGGAACTGTAGATGTCCTAAAATGGTACTCTCACGAGCTTCACTATTTCCTATTGTCCCACTATACCCACCCAAGAACTCTGACTCAGGTTGGTTTCCTTTGGCACTAAAAGGCTAGCAGCTGGCAACTGACCTTTGCCAATGAGTTTCCTCATAAGAGGAAAGAGCCACTTAGTGTGTGGTCGACTCAGCAACTCTTCCTCCTCCTGGAAACAGCGGTCCCTTTAGGGGAACTGTTGCCAGTCCATTTCTACATGTAGACTGCTCTGGAGCTACCATTTTCCCAGTTCCTGTCTCACAGTTGATTGATTTAGGGTTAGACCAATCAGACACCTTCCTTGAGACTTCAACTAGGATCCAGAAGCATTTGTATTTTCCTGTAACACAGTTGAGAAGCAAGCTCAAAGCCTATAGATGCCTGTAGTTCCAGGCTTATGGGAAAAGCCATAATGAAGCCATTTTGTAGAGATTATCAGGAAGTCTGAGTGCTATTTCCTGCCTTCCCAGGTTGTTAACTCTTCCTTTAGTTCTTTGGGCTACTTCAGCATTCTCCAGTGTTCACTGTACCCTTTCTGTTTAAACTAGTTAGGGTTAGATTTTTGACACGAGAAACATGGAGTAAGCCGGGTGCCTGTGGCCCATGCCTGTAATCCTAGCTACTCAGAAGGCTAAGATCTAAAGATCACAGTTCAAAGCCAGCATGGGCAGGAAAGCCCATGAGACTCTTATCTCCAAATAACAACCAGAAAAAAGCCAGCAATGGAACTGTGGCTCAAGTGGTAGAGCATTAGCCTTGAGCACAAAAGCTCAAGGATAGCACCAGGCCCTGAATTCAAGCACCAGGACCAGTACAAGGAAGGGAGGGAGGGAAGGACGACGGGAAAGAGAGAAAGAGGGAGAAAGAGGGAGAGAGGGAGAAAGAGGGAGAGAGGGAGAGAGGGAGAGAGAGAGAGAGAGAGACAGAGAGAGACAGAGACAGAGAGAGACAGAGAGACAGAGAAAGAGAGAAAGAAAGAAAGAAAGAAAGAAAGAAAGAAAGAAAGAAAGAAAGAAAGAGGGAGGGCCGGGAGTATAGCCTAGTGGTAGAGTGCTTGCCTCGCATGCACAAAGCCCTGGGTTCAATTCCTCAGTATCACATACATAGAAAAAGCTGGAAGTGGTGCTGTGACTCAAGTGGCAGAGTGCTAGCCTTGAGCAAAAAGTGGCCAAGGACAGTGCCCAGGCCCTGAGTTCAAGCCTTACAACCAGCAAAAGGGAAAGAAAGAAAGACAGAAAGAAAGACAGATAAACAGACAGACAGACAAACAGACAGAAAGGAAGAAAGAAAGAGAAAGAGGAAAAGGGGACAGAGAAACAGAGAGAGGGGAAGGAAGGAAGGAAGAAAGGAAGGAAGGAAGGAAGGAAGGAAGGAAGGAAGGAAGGAAGAAAACATGAAGTAGATGGGGAAATAAGTTTCTCACTCAGCTTAACATTTGGAAAGAAGTTTCCTAAGGTGTCAGCAAAAGTCATTATTAAGTGGGCTGGAGGGCCTGTGTAACTGCTGAAACTCATCCCCCACTCCCCCTCCACAGCTTAGCAGAGTATCTCAGCTGTATTCTATCATGCACTTCTCCTCAACCTTGGAATTGTTCCCTTCTACTTAACCCAAGGTTGAACCCCAGTTTGGTCTAGGGCCAAAGCATGCTGTCTCTCTGCTATGCCACACTGTTCTGTTTCAGGGTGGCAATGGACAGACCTTAGCCCCCCCAAACATTCAAAGCCACAGAATATTGTTCCACATGTTGAGAAGGAAGCTATTCTGTCTTGAAAAGGTCTTCAGAGGCCTAAAATGCCAATTTTGTCTACTCTCTTTTCACCTATGATCCTAGCTACCCCAGAGGCTGAGGTTTTTGGTTCCAAGCCAGCCCCAGAGGAAAAATCTGGAGAGACTTATCTCCAATAACCAGTTAAAAGCCAAAAAGCAGAGGTGTTATTTAAGTGATAGGGTGTCAGCCATGAGGAAAAAAGTTAGGCAAGAGCACAAGGCCCAGAGGTTGAGCCTTAGTGCAAAGAGACAGGGCGGGGGGGGGGGGCAGAGAGAGAGAGAGGAGAAAAGAAGAGAATGAAAGTAAGAGAGAATGGAAGGAAGGAAGGGAGAAGGAAGAGGGGGAGGGAGGGAAGAGAGAGGGAGGAAGGGAGGGAGGAGAGAGGGAGGAAGGGAGGAAGGGTGAGCAAGTGCCATGGTTCCTTCCTGTAACTCTAGCTATTCAGGAGGCTGAGATCTGAGAACCCCAGTCAAAGTCAACCTGAGCAGAAATCTGTGAAGTTCTCATCTCCAGCTAACCAGCAAAAAGCTAAAATGGGAGCTACAGTGCTCCAGTGGTGGAATGCTAGAGTTGAGCAAAACAACTCAGAGATAGCACCGGTCTAGAGTTCAAGACCCCAGAACTTATACAAAAGGAGAGGAGAAGAGAGGAGAGCAGTGCAGAGGGCAGGGGAAGAGCAGAGAGAGGGAGAGAGGGAGAAGAAAAAGGGAGAGAGAGAAAAAGGGAGAGAGGGAGAGTCCAGTATCTATTTTTTTGCCTTCCATGGGACCTGAAGTCATGGGGTCTAGACTCTATTATCAACCTTTCTTCCTTCTTCTGTTTCCACCTTCAAGTCATGGTCCCCACCCTTGGACAGAGTCAGTTGGTTCTCTTCTGAGCTCCACAACCCCTGTGCAGTGTCCTGGGTCACCTGTCCTACTGCTAAGTTAACATCGAGTTTCCTGTCCAATCTCCCCCCTCTACACACACACACACACATTAGGGTCAGAATTCACAGACACAGTCCACCTGGTGTTTGTCTCTACCCCTCAGCTCCTGGCACCAGGCCTTGAACAGGGTTTCAAGAAATGTCTGTGAATAAAAGAATGGGTTAGAGATTCCTAAAAACCTCAGCAACCTATTCTAACGTCAACCACAGCCCAGAGAAAGCACACCCTTCCTTCTCTGTCACCACAGATGGAAGCTTTTCCCAAAAGGGTGGTCCCCAGATGGGCCATAGAAAGCCAGCCAGACCTCTTCCTAAAGCTGACTTTTGAGAGCTCTCCACTTGCAAAGACGCAGAGCTGAGCTCATCCTCGGTCAAAGGAAAGGTGGACTGCGGGGTCAGAGCCTCGAAGTGTATAAGAAACATGTATTTGTCAGGGAAGCTGGAAGGAGAGCCACACTGGCAGCCAAGGAAGAGAGGACTCCTGGGAACAAGAAAGGATCTAGGGTGGGGGCAGAGCTGGGACTATGCCCTAGGCATGAGTATAAACCAAAGATGGCCAGATGTCTTCAGAAAAGAAGCTAAACTCTAACCATGGGGCGGGACAGATGATGATGGCCGGAAGGGGGTGAGGTTGAGTATGTGCAAATCTGTCTCTGATTGAAAATACTGGCTCACGTCAACCACCAACTTGTACTTGTTTGAGTATATGGCTTTGCCATGTTTTTGTTGTTTCTAAACAGGATCCTCAACATCCCTGCTTCAGTTCTTTGCCTTTGGGTGATTTCAACAACATGTGGGGCTTGCCCAGGCACGATGGCTTCCGACTGCATGGCCAGAAATCTTTTCCAGATGTGGGACAGGAGCTGTCCCCAAGTTTCACTTCTGGCAGCTTGAGATGCTGTTTTATCTCTAGGCCCAGCCATTCACCAACACTGAGGTCCAGAGAAGGAAAACCTGCCCACAAAACGGGGAGGTCCAAAGTGTTAGGGCCATCTGAGGCTGCTCTGGGGCCAGCCAAAGAGCAGCTGACAACCTGGAGCCCGGTACAATCAAATCCTCATTAGCCTCTTCTAACTCAGAATCTGTCCGTTTCGATGCTGGCTCTGCTCAAGTTCCTTTTATACTGTGGGAGAAAGGAAGAGTTTCTTAGGCTGATGAGTAGAGGAAATTAGACTGACTTCTGGTGGGTTCTCCAGACACATAAAGAGCAGCTAGACCACCAGTGTGTGAAGCAGATGATGCGAACTCTGCATGGCTTTTCTCTGCATCAAAGATGTTCTGCACTCTGCTCAAAGCATGCATCATAGCTGTTTGCATAAGGCAATGGTTAAGAAAACCTGGTTGTTTTCTGCTCCTCTTCCCTCAGCCCCATGAAGGGTGGGAGATGGAGGTGGGAGGAGACTGGGAGAAGACAGAGCCTCTCTCCCCTCCATCCCCCCCCCTCCACACACAAAGGATTCTTTGGCTGGGAGGGTATCTTCATCAATTGTAAGGAGCCAGACTCTTCTCACATCTCCTCAAGCAGGGAGGAGTCAAACTTGGATATAAGGATACAGAGGCTACCTTATTCTGGGTTTGGCTCATCTCCATGGAGATAAGAGCGTCTGCAGATCAGAGGCTTCCCTCTGAGCTTCTCATTTAAATCCTGGTTATTTGGGACTAACTGGTATTTGCAGCTCAGCTTAATCCAAACAAATTCCCTGCTTGCTGGGTAGAATATCAGACTAGAAGACTCTGACCCCTCCTGTAAGCAGAAGTCATAGCCCAATTTCTCCTATCTTATTTTCCCTGCCCTAGAGATTATTCCCAGGGTCTTATATACACGATGTGACCCATTTTAAAACCTAGTAAAGGGAGGAGATTCTATGCCACAAAAATGCAGGAACGTATGTGTCACTATTCCATTTACAGTGTCAAAGTTCCCAGATCATTTCAATTCCCTGTCTGGTCCTCCAAACTAAAACTTCTGACACAAAGGCATAGTTTCCAAAATACTCTCTTGCTGGGTGTTGGTGGCTCTCACCTGTAATCCTAGCTGAGCAGGAAAGTCTGTGCGATTCTTATCCCAATAAACTATAAATTACTCAAAAAGCCAGAAGTGGAGCTGCAGCTCAAGTGGAGAGTGCTAGCCTTGAGCACAAAAGCTCAGGGACAGCACTCAGGCCCTGAGTTCATGTACACGCATTCGCACACACACGTGCACACATCCCTCCCAAACTCAAGTGGTTCCAGGCTCTTGTTCTTACACTGAGTTAAAAGGAGCCAGAGGCTGGGGATGTGGTGACTCACGCCAGTAATCCTAGCTACTCAGGAGGCTGAGTTCTGAGGAGGGCGGTTCAAAGCCAGCCCCGGCACTAAAGTCCATGAGACTCTTATCTCCAATTAACCACTAGAAAACCAGAAGTGGCTCAAGAGGTAGGGCAGTAGCCTTGAGCCTTGAGCTGAAGAGCTCAGGGACAACGCCAGGCCCAGAGTTCAAGTCCTACGACCTACCAAAGGCGAGGGGGGGGGGAAGGAGGCAGAGGATGGGTTTCTATAGTTCCGTTGGGTAGCGTCCTGAACTCGATGCTCTTTTGAGCTAACATTCATTCAGGACTCGGAGAGCCCCCAGGGGATTCCCTCCCCCACTGGGGCAGAGGCAGCTGAGGATAGGAGGATGAGGGTTGGAGGTGCCAGCACAATGCTAAGGAAGAGAAGAGGAAAAAGCTGCACTTGCTGATACAGAATTCTGAGCCTGACCAATCCATGCATGGTCTCAGTGGTATTTAGTTGGTTAGTTAGTTAGTTATGAGAAAGGGGAGAGGGAGGGAGTTTCCACCAGGGACCTATGTCACCAGGGTGTGGCGGCCAGCGCTTGGCAGGTTGGGAGAACAGAGGGATACATACACCAGGGCTTATGCAGGCAGAGAGGCTGCTGAAGGAAGGTTTTTTTTTTTTTAAACTATTATTCTATTTGTTTGTTAAATTGTGCCACTACAAGGACTTGACCTCAGGGCCTCAAGCTCTCACTTAACTTTCTTTCTTTTTTTTCCATGTATTTTTATTGTAATTAATAGAAGGGTTACATTATATTCACCATATAGAAGATGCATTACTTCACAAACATTGATACTCTTTCTCATGTCTTGGTCCTCATTTCCCTCCCCTCATCTTGTTTTTCTCCCTTCCCTATCTATTTCAAATAACCAAAACTTACTTCCTTCCTTCCTTCCTTCCTTCCTTCCTTCCTTCCTTCCTTCCTTTTTTTCTCTGCCAGTTCTGGGGCTTGAACTCAGGACCTGAGCATTGTCTCTGAGCTTCTTTTGCTCAAGGCTAGCACTCTACCAGTTGAGCCACTGCACCACTTCCGGTTTATTCTGTTTTATATGATGCTGAGGAATGGAACCCACGGCTTCATGCATGCTAGGGAAGCACTCTATCACTAAGCCACATTTCCAGCCCTAGCTTTTTTCCCCCCCTAGGCTGGCATTCAGATAGAAAGTGACACAGATTTTCCTGCCTGGGTTGTCTTTTAACTGCAATCTTCGGATCTCCTCCTCGTGAATGGCTAGGATTATAAGTGTGAGCCACTAGGCTGGGTATAAAGGCAGGATTCAGAATGCTGTGCCCAAGTGTGAAGGGCCTTGAATACCACATAAAGACTTTGTCTGGACCTGGAAAGCACTGAGGATCCAGGGAGGGACTCATCTGATCTCACAGTGGATGGAAGAAACGGAGGCTTAGAGGACTTGAGGCAGAAAACCCCAAGGCAGTGTCTGCCATTAGGTGCAAACCTTCACCAGCAGGTGGACTCAGCAGCACCTCTGTCCTCAAGGTTATCAACTCTGTAGGAGGAGGACTGTGCCCAGGGCTGGACTATCTGCCCCACTGTATCGCAACTGCTCTGGCACACAGTGACTCAGAATTTGGGTCCCTGATAAATACTAGTGTCCTCAGCCCTAAATTTCACAGAATGGTCCTGTTCCCAGAAGGAGTCTTAGGGACAGGGACTCCCATGCTTGTCCCCATTCTGCCTGGCATGGCTAGGGAGGAGTTCAGAATGTCTCCAGCCCAGCTGGGCACAACTGGGAGGGAGACAAGGGCTTTATCCCAGTCCTGAATGATGCCCCCCACATCAGCGGATGGAACTTTTACACATGCAGCTCCACAGAGGAAGACAGGGTCAAGTACCTGAGCTGAGATTGGAAGCCACAGATGGCATACTGGCAACCTACCCAGAGGGGGGTATGAGGTGGGGTCCTAAAGCAAGAGGGAAGCCGGACACACTGGTTCATGCCTGTAATCCTAGCTACTCAGAAGGCTGAGATGTGAGGTCCCAGTTTAAAGCCAGTTTCATGAAAGTCTGTCAGACTCTTATGTCCAATTAACTATCAGAAACCCAGAAGTGGTGCTGTGGGTCAAGGGGTAGGGCCATAGCCTTGTACTGAAGAGCTCAGGGACAATGTCCAAGCCCAGAGTTCAAATCCCACAACTGACCAAAAAAAAAAAAAAAAAGAGCAAGAGGGAAGACTTGAGAGTCTTCAGTTATCAGTGCAGGAAGAAGTCTTTGGAGGAAGAGGCATCTCCAGGTACACCGCCAGTTTACAATGGCCACTGAGACTGGTTTACTGCAGGACAGAGTTTATAGCATGGTTGAGGCTAGACTGAGAGTCTCCTGACAGCCCGTATGGTCCTTTCATTCCCTTGGTTGAGGGCCACTGTGTTTGCATTTTGGAAGGCATATTACCCCTCACCTGACATCTTTGGAAGTTTTCTAAATGGAGCAAGTGCTGAGTACAAGGACTCTGGCTCCCCCTCCCCTGAAAGCCAGTCCAGTGCTTCCCACTGAACACATTGGGGGAAAACAGTGCCCCGACGATCAAAAAGAAATTGGGTGTTCCTAGCCCTCTTCCTCCTTCAGTTCCACTCCCCAAACAACTGCCGTCTCACCCTCCTGGGCTCTGACTGGGGTGGGTCTTTCCCAGATGTGGTGTTTGCCGGAACCTGAGCACTCACCTGGCACATCTGGAGAGGGGTTGAGAATCATGAAGGCATCTGACAGGCCTGCTTTCACCGGGTGCTGGGAAGAGCTGATTTCCAGGACAGCCATAGGGATCTACGACAGGAGAAGAGGCTCCATTCACCCCAGCTCCTCTGGGGCCAGCCTAGCCTCCCCTCGGAGCAGCAGTGCCATGGGCCTGGTTAGCTACTGAAGACTAAATTCTCACCCAGTCCTAAGCCTTCCCCTCCACCACCTTCCACACATTTTCAATCCAGTAAACTGTACCTCCCTACAGGCTAGCACTCCAGAGTCACTCTTGACCTCTTCTTTTCTTCTCTCTCATTGAATACATCTCCAAATCCTGTTATTAACTCGATGGCTCTCAGGTCTATCTAGTTCTCTTATGTCTTCGTCCAAGCTGCCTCATCTTTCCTCTAAATAGTTTTCTAGCCAGGTGTGGTGGCTCACGCCTGTAATCCTAGCTACTCAGGAAGCTGAGACTCTTATCTCCAAATAACCACTAGAAAACCAGAAAATCGGAAGTGGTGCTGAGGCTCAAGGGGTAGGGCAGTAGCCTTGAGGTGAAGAGCTGAGGGACAATGCCCAGGCCCAGAGTTCAAGCTCCACGACCGACAAAAAAAAAAACACAAAAAAACTAAACAATCTGTTCTCTGCTCTGAAGCCAGAGTGGCTTTTTTCTTTCTCATTTATTTGCATTTATTTTATGCTAAATTTATTTTCGTGCTGTAAGTTTTGCTTCTTCAATTTCTTCTGGGATACCTTTTCCTTCTGTACAGTCTCCTCTTTCGGTTTAGGAATAATTTGCTCCTTTTCAGTAAGGACCATCTCAATGTGGCACAGGGAGCTCATGTAGGGGTTAATCAAACCATGGGCTCTGTAAGTCTGACGACCCATCTTGGGTGTTTTGCTCGTCTACGTCTAAACCTTCAGTTCAGCGTTACACTCAGAATTCTTAAGAATTCAGCACTTTTTTTTTTTTTCTGTGTCATGGGGCTTGAAGAAGGCCTGGGTGCTGTCCCTGAGCTCTTCAGCCAAAGGCTACTGTACTACCCTTGAGCTAAGCCCCACTTCCCATTTTTTCTAGAGATTAATTGGAGATAAGACTCTCAAGCCCTTTTGTGCCTGAGCTGGCTTTGAGCCTTCATCCTCAGATCTCAGCCTCCTGAGTAGCTAGAATTACAGGCATGAGCCACAGCTCTGGCTTCAGCACTCTTTTTGGGCCATGATTCTGTGTCCAGCCCCTTTTTTGGCACTATTTGGCGCCTTTCCAGCCATTTTCCCTTCTTCCAGTGGTTTAAACTAGTTGCATCCCGTCCTGCCACTGGACTTCACATGCACTCTTCTCTCTCCTGGATATACTTACTCTCCTCTTTGCTTTCTTGACTTAGTCATTCTGTAGATTTCATTTGTTTGGTTTTGTGCTAGTCCTGGGGCTTGAACTCAGGTCCTAGGCACTGTCCCTGAGCTTTTTGTTCAAGACAAGCAATCTAACCAGTTTTTTTTTTTTTTTTTCCCAGTCTTGGGCTTCAGCTCAGGGGCCTGAGCACTGTCCTTGGGATTTATCAAGGCTAGAGCTCTACCGCTTGAGCCTCAGCACCGCTTCTGGCTTTTTTTGTTCTATGTATGTGGTACCAAGGAATTGAACCTGGGCCTTTGTGCATGCTAGGCAAGCACTCTACCACTAGGCCAAACTCCTGGCCCGCAATCTAACCATTTGAACCAAAGCACATTTCTGGCTTTTTTTGTGTGTGTGCAATAGATTGGAGATATAAGTCTCATGGACTTTCCTGCCCAAGCTGGGTTTGAACTCAGATCTTTGGATCAAAACTTCCTGAGTAGCTGGGATTATAGGTGGGAGCTATCTTTGTCTAGCTATGTTTGGTTTTTGATTTTTGGTGTGGCAGGGGGTGGGTACTGGTCTTTGTGCTCTTGCTTGGCTTTTTCATTTACACAAGTGCTCTCTCTACCCCTTGAACCACATCTCCAGTCTGGCTATTTGATGGCTAACTAGAGATGAGTCTTTGGGCTGGCATCGAACTCTGATCCTTAGATCTCAGTCTCCTAGGTAGCTGGGATTACAGGTGTGAGTCATAGGCACTTGGCTCAGCTTTCAATTCTTTTCCTCAGAAAAACCTCTGGCCTCTAACAAGGAGGAATCCTACAACAGGTTCTGCTAGCACCAGGCGCCTCTACTTTAGGAGCACTTGTCTCTGTCTGTCCCTGAAATTACTGTCTGATAGACTTAGGACTCTCCAAGGACAGGGCCTACAGATAGGACCCAGTTATCTTCACACCAAGTCCTGTGCCAGCACATTGCAGATTCTCTACAAGTATTTGCTGAATAAAGGAAAAACTCTAAGACCCAGTTATCTCTGCAGTCAGCCCCCCCTCACCTCTTTGTAACCAAAGACAATGCGGCCATCACGGTGCAGAGCCACCTGGAACGTGAAGCTGCCCCTGTCCTCCCGGCCTTGGAGGTAAACGCGGTCCCACTGAACAACAAACACTGTCCCTGAGGAGAAGAGCAGACACCTGGGTGACTGGGGAAGAAGTGCAGGGAGCCGGATCCTGCGAAAACGGCAGCCAGGGAGGACTGGGAGTCAGGTCCATTCTGGATGATTAACTCATTTGCAAATTTGAGATAGCAGTTGCTGTGAAGCCTGAAGACGCTGCCTGAACAAGAGGTTCTGGCTTCTGCACGCAGATCCCATACTGTCTCCTCTCTCTCTCTCTCTGTCTTTCTCCTTCTCTCTGTCTCTGTTGCTGTTCCCGAGCCTCTTTGTGCTCAAGGCCAGGGCTCTCCCGAGTAGCTAGGATTACAGGTGTGAGCCACCAGTGCCCAGCTCTCATCTCTTATTCTGCCCTTCCTTCCTGCCTCTCCTGACCTCCTAGAGATAAAATGGAGGACAAACAGGGGGAACGCTGTGGTGACAGCTTTCATTTCGTGTCTCATTAGACTGGCAGCAGGACATGCTGTCCCCAACTTACTCACAAGACTACAACACAGAGAGGTGAGAGGGGCACTGCTGGGCTGTGTGTCCTTTGCCCTCCCTGGGCCTTGGGTAGGGGTTAAGGGATCAGAGCGGGAATGCCCTGTGCTGGATTCATTTTCACACTGAATGAAGCATGGTCTCACCATTGTCAAAGTATGTGACTGTGGAGTTGTCAGAGTAGCCAGGGTTGAAGTTGGCCATCAAGGGAGCCACATACTGCGTAGCTGTGAGCATTCGATGGATCACATCACCCATGAAGATGAAGCCTAGGATGGGAGACGTTCACAGCAGTGACTATACATGACCTCCAGGGGCAGCTTCTAGGCTTTTCCTCCACGGTCCCCTTATCCACCACCCCTATCTGCTGGGCTCTGGACTTGATGTCTATGGATTTAAAGGGCCCAGACTCAAGAGGGTTCTCCTGCTGCCTCTGGGAAGGCGCAGACTGCCGAGGGAGGGACAGGAAGAGGAGGTGACTCCCACCTCCTCCAGCCTTGGAAAAGTGGGACATAGAATCAGACATGAACCCTGATATGGATGGAATCTCAAGTTCTCAGTGCTGCCCCCCCTGTCTTCCTCTTTTTAAGAGAAATTCAAGAACCATGAGATGGCTACACTGGCCCAGAGCACGGGACACACACACACACACACACACACACACACACACACACACACACACGCACACACACGCACGCACACATGCACGCACGCACGCGCACACACAGCTGCTATGATAGGAGTGGCCAGACATTCCCTGATTGAGAATGGGGCTCCCAAAAGAACCAAGCATGGATCCCTTCCCAGTCTACCTCTCATCCCAAGCACATCCCCTAAAATGCAGGCTGAGACCTGCAACCTGCCCCCTGCTGATTCCACTCACCTCCTGTTGCTATGGTGATCTGCCGCAGAGGATGTCCGTAGAAAGGGAAATCAAAGGAGAGGACCACTCTCTGTAGGGGACAAGAAAGAGTTAACACAGGCTGAAGGCCAGCAGTTGTTTGCCCACGTGGCTCCATGCTTGTCTGAACACAGTGGGGGCAGACCCCAAGGCCTCTGGAACAATGAGTAAGTGCCCCTACTCTCGCCAAGAACCCCTCAGGTCCCAGACCTCAGGCCATACCATGTCTGTTCCAAGGCAGGATGGGCTAGACCAGCCTCCAGCCTGGACTACCCTGCCAGGGACAGGAATGCTCACCGAAGCCTGCCGGTGGGTGTTGGAGAGAATCCTGTGCACCTTCACT
Source organism: Megascapheus bottae (assembly GCF_031878675.1). Classification (NCBI taxonomy): domain Eukaryota; kingdom Metazoa; phylum Chordata; class Mammalia; order Rodentia; family Geomyidae; genus Megascapheus; species Megascapheus bottae. The sequence goes on from NC_143525.1 coordinate 33,543,659, forward strand.
TGGCTCTGGTTTGCGGTGGTCACATCCACCCAGAGCTCCCGGCTGCGAGGCTCATTAGGGCCATAGACACGGGACACATAGTAGTTGTGGTTGTCCTCCTGCAGGTACAGAGGCAGCGCAAAGAGGCATGAGGCAACAGTCAAGCCAGGAGCCCCCCTCTGCCACTCCCCATCCAAACCTCTGCATACAAAACAACAACAACAACAACAAAAACCCTCTCTATTCCAGGGGGCTGGACCTGGGTTCAGAGAGCTGGTCTGTCCTCAGCCACACCTGTGCTCATTCCGGCACCTAGACAAGCCAGGAGGCTTATCTTGCAGCCACTGAATGTGTCCCAGCATGACCAAGACCAAATGCAGCTTGGAGAATGGGGGAGACATAGAAATACGCAGAAATATAATTATGGGGTTTAAACTCAGGGCCTGGGTACTGTCCTTGAGCTCTTTTGCTCAAGGCTAGTGCCATATCTCCACTTCCTAATTGGTGATAAGAGTCTCCTTAGGACTTGTTTGCCCTAGCTGGCTTTTAATGGTGATCCTCAGATTTCAGCCTCCTGAGTAGTTAGGATTACAGGGGTGAGTCACCAGTGCTGGGCTTAGAACCATTGTTTTTGGGAGTTCCCAGACTGTAGCCCCTGACCTTTGGAACATTCCTTCCTTCTTTTTTTTGTTTGGTTGTAGGCTTGAACTGAGAACTTGGGTGTTATCCCTGAGATTTTGCACTTAAGGCAAGTGCTCTACCACTTTGAACCACAGCACCACTTCCGATTTTCTGGTGGTTCATTGGAGATGAGAATCTCATGGACCGTTCCTGCCTGGGCTGGCTTCAAACCATAATCCTCAGATCTCAGCCTCTTAAGTAACTAGGATTATAGGCGTGAGTCACCAGCACTTGGCTTGGGAGCCTTTTATTTAAGGGAAAACCACTTGGATCTTAGAATCCACCAGTCTAAAAGAGGAGGCTTCTCCTTAATCTCTGAAAGTTGCTAGTCTGGTGGAGGAGGCAGGCATACATGGTTAGAACATCCAACAGAAACCCTCATGCAGCCACCGGTACGGCAGGCACCACGGGACCGTGAAGGGGCAAGTCTGTCAATGCATAACTTTCCTCCTTATGGATCTGATGGGGTCACAGTGGGCTAGGGTTTGTTCAGTAGTGTCTCCTACAGAGGAGAATCTGGGGCCAAGGTTTCCAGGAGATAAATGGTTGGCAGAAAGAATAGAAAAGGGAGAGGCTTTCTGGAAGCTTGGAGGCGGGCAGCAGGGAGGCAAGGCCACAGGCTAACTTGGCAGCCATGACTGCAGAGATGGGTCATTAATCAGGCTTCCCAGGGGCAGTAGCTACAGACACAGCAAACCATGTTCTCCCTGCCAAGATGCCAGCTGTCCAGCCAGTCCTCGCCCTGGACCCAGCAGGAGCAGGGACAGGAGCTTCTGTTCTCCTCTGCCAGAAGGCAGACTCTGTATTTGTGATAAGTGACACTTTCTGGGGACCTGAGGTCAGGGAGGGCTGGGCAACAGTGGATGAGGAAACAGGGGAGCTGAGTACCAGTGGTTGGCTCACACATGTAATCCCAGCTACCCAGGAGGTGTTGAGATCTGAGGATTGAGGTTCAAAGCCAATCCTCAGCTGGACAAATCCACAAGACTCTTACCTCCAGCTAATCAGCAAACAGCTGGAACTGGAGGCATGTCCAGTGGTAGGGCACCAGCAGAGAGAATGATGGCCCCGAGTTTAAAGTTCAGTTCTGTATACTCTCCCCTCACCCTCCTCTCTCTCTCTTACAAAGAGGAGAGAGCACTGCTGTCTGGCTCTGCCCCTGGTGCTGAAGCAGCTGAGCTGATGCTAGGTGCCCACAATCTCTGCCCTGCCCTGCACTCTACAGAAAAGAAACGCCACCTTTCCATTCTTGGGCTCTGCTTCTCCTGTCCCCTACCCTAGCCCTATGGGGAGTTTTTCTTAACTAAAGACAAACAAGCACAACTATGGAGCCCAGTGTACACTGTATGTTTTTTTATTATTTTTTATTTTTTGCCAGTTGTGGGACTTGAACTGAGGGCCTGAGCACTGTCCTTGGACTTTTTTTTTCTCAAGGCTAGAGCTCTACTCTTGAGCCACAGTACCACTTCCAACTTTTTTTTCTATGTATGTGGTGCCAAGGAATCGAACCCAGATCTTCGTGCTTGCTAGGCAAGCACTCTACCACTAGGCCAAGCTCCCAGCCCCCCAGTGTGTACACTGCAGACAGGTGGACAAAGGCAGAGTTTCTGGCCCTCGCCAGCCTCCTGGGATTTGCAAATGAGCTGCTCATATTCCATCTCCAAGCCAGGAGAAGAAACAGGGGGCCCTAAACCACATGTACAACAGGCAGCTGAACACCCCAACCTGGAAGCCTTCTTAGATTCTGCTGGACCCACTTATTATGGCTGTGGCTAATCCTTTACCCCCTGCAATCTTCCGTTCCAAACACGGTGGTCTGGATCTCACTAGTACCTCCTCCTCCTTACTCCCTGTTCTCTGTGTTTCATTCCATTCTAGAAATCACTAAGCACTTGTTTGCCTCAGGGCCTTTGTGCCTCCTGTCCTTAAAATCTTTTCCCTCACCCCATTCAGAGATCTATACCTCCTTACCTATCAAGCCTCAGGATGAGGGTCACTACAAGGGGGGGGGGTCTCCCCACTCTGTCCCTACTATCCTCTAATCATATCCTGTGCTCCCCCTGCAATGTCTTACACTTAGGATGACTTACTTGACTTTTTTTTTTTTTTTTGCCAGTCCTGGGGCTTGAACTCAGGGCCTGAGCACTGTCCTTGGGTTTTTTCCTCAAGGCTAGTGCTCTACCACTTGAGCCACAGTACCACTTCTGGCTTTTCTATGTATGTGATACCAGGAATCAAACCTAGGTCTTCATGTATGCTAGGCAAACACTCTGCACTAAGCCAAACTCCCAGCCCTTACTTGACTTTTATACCTGTTGCCTCCATGTTTGTCTGCCCATCCATCTGTCCCATACCATTACAAATTCCCCAAAGGCAGAGATGACCTTCCCCTAGGGAGTGGGGTGGTGACTGGGGAAATGTGCTGCTAGAGGCTCCCCCTGTTGGCCTGCTCTTCCTCTCCTTTTTTTTTTTTTTACTGCTACCGCCACATATTGTGGCTGCAGGATAGGGATTTCTATAGTAGACCATAGAGGGGAGGGAGGGACATTCTCAATGGCTCTGAGAATCCAGTGGGCTCCTCCACCAGGGTGCCTGAAGACAGCTATGTGAGCTGGGGAAGGATGGCCTGTCCTCAGCTGCTTCTCAGCACTCCTGTAACATGCGATAGAAGCCACGCTCTGCAGCTATGAAGCCCAAACAGACGCCAATGCACCTCTCCCTGCCTCACCTACAGGGGCCCAGTCCAAGAGAGCTGGAAGCACATTTCATCAAGCCCATTGCTGTGAATGCTGTGTACCACAGGAAGACCAATGTTCTGGTCTGTGCCTCTGCCAGCCTGGCCTGGCTCTGCTGAGGATCAGATCATGTACCCTGGGCCCAGCTCTGAGGTGGGAGGACAGAGTTCATTCTTGGAGTTGTCAAGAGGCCCTGCAATGGCACTTCTTAATTGACACCAGTTTGTGTCCCTTTGAACTCAATGGGACTCAGAATTCAAGAATCTGCCCCCTCTGACTGTCTCCATCTGTTCCGGTGTCAGCAATACAACATCCTAAGTTATGCTGGTTTATAGAGAAACTTGTTTTAGCCTAAGTTTGATGGGCTACATTTCACAATGGCCTTCTTGCTGACAGAGTCCTGAGGGGACACAGAGTATGACAAAAATCAAGACACGGGGGCTAGGAGTTTGGCTTAGTGGTAGAATGCTTGCCTAGCATGCACGAAAACCAGGGTTCGATTCCTGGGTACCACATACATAGAAAAAGCTAGAAGTGGTGCTGTGGCGCAAATGGTAGAGCTTTACCCTTCAGAAAGCCCAAGGACAGTGCTCAGGCCCTGAGCTCAAGTCCCAAGAATGCCAAAAAAAAAAAAAGAAAATCAGTACAAGGACCCTCTCATACATGCATGCCTGTGTGTCCATCCGGTCACATCCTCCTCTCTTAAAGCCACCAGGATTGAATCCTAAGGGGATTCCAACTCATCACGTTAGCTAGCTTGTCACAATCCCTCCTAGGCCTACTTTTTTTTTTTTTGCTAGTCCTAGGACTTGAACTCTAGGCCTGGGTGTTATTCCTGAGTTCCTTTTGCTCAAGGTGAACACTCTACCACTTGAGCCATAGTGTCACTTCCAGATCTTTTCTGTGACTAATTGGAGATAAGAGTCTCATTTCCTTGCCTGGGTTGGCTTCAAACCATGACCCTCCGATCTCAGCCAGGATAACAATTGTGAGCCACAGTACCTGGCCCAGCCCTATATCTTAATAGTAGGATTAGTTCTCCACCCTCCCCACACTTTACAGTGGGGATTCAAACCACACCCAAAATCATAACCAATTCCTGAAATCCATATTTTTGTGTCTCTTAAAAGACTGCGCAGGGCCACACATGATGATTCACACCTGTAACCCCAGCTACTTTGGAAGCTGAGACAGGAGGATTTTAAGATCGAGACCAGTCTGGGAAACTTACTGAGAACCTATTTCAAAAGAAAAAGGGAAAAAAGGAGCCAGGTGTCAGTAGATCATGCCAGGAATCCTAGGTACTCAAAAGGCTGAGATCTGAGAAGCTCCAATTAACCGGCAAAAGGCTGAAAGTGGAGGTTTAGCTCAAGTGGTAAGAGTGCCAGCCTGGAATGAAAAAGCTAAAGCAAAAGCTTGAGGGCCTGACTTCAAGACTCTTATGCTGGCATACTTGCCTAGCTTACATGAGGCCTTTAGTTCCATCTCCACAATACATACATACATACATACATACATACACACACACACACACACACACACACATACATAAAACAAACAAGCAAATAGAGACTATGCCTGGTGGTGAATCTGCTCCAGAAATTCACACAATCCTCAACTCACCACAGAAACAATGCCAATGGTGACCTGAGATTTCAGAGGGTCAGCAAGATCCAGACAGGAATCTGGGCAAATCCACCAGAGATTGCTATGTTTCCATGACACCCAGCTCGGTACTCCACATTCAATTTTTGGAGGCCATGAGATGTGGATTGCAAACATTTTTGTCCATGAAATTCTTTCTTCCAACTAATCTTCCATAGTAGCTCAGCATATAAATCATGTCAAAGGCTGGGAATGTGGCTCAGTGGTAGAGTGCTTGCCTAGCATGCACGAAGCCTTGGGTTTGATTCTTCAGTACCACATACTCAGAAAAAGCTGGAAGTGGCGATGTGGCTCAAGTGGTAGAGTGCTAGCCTTGAGCAAAAGAAGCTCAGAGACAGTGCCCAGACTTGAGCCCCAGGACCAGCAAATAAATAAATAAATCCTATCACTCTCAGGAAAGGACCCAGAAGGGCCTGGAGCCCAGCCTGTTGTGCTACTTCCTTCTTCATTACCTTCCAACCCATAGAAGCCCATGAAGAATCTCTGAGAACCCCTCTGAGTTCCATGAAACACCATTTGAAAATCACCACTCTCCGATCAGGTTCATGGGCTATGATGTCAGCCAGACTTAACTTCAAACCCTGGCTCCCTTTCACAGTAGTTGGTACCAAGCATCCCTCTCCTCACAGGTCATCAGTTCTGCCCTCCTGACCCCCCCCATTAGTAACCTTCCTTGCTACATGCTTGAAAGGATTAAACAAACCAGATCTGCAGAAAGCTCATGGCCCAATGCCTGGCCCACAGTAGGAGCTATTATAATAATTTTGTTGGTCCTTCACAGAAAAGTTCTTGATTAAGAAGGTCTGCTTCCTCTAAACAACCCCAGCTCCATCCGTAACATCTGCATGGAAATGTCTCTTTTGCCTCAATTATTCATGCTCTGAGACCCTTTCTTTCTGACAGCAGGGCTGCATTTACCTTGGCTTAGCTCAGGCTGTTTCTGGACAGGAGCTCCAGCTAAGCTGTCACAATCAGCCTGTCACCTACCAGCCAACTGGCAGGTGGAGGTGCTGGCAAGAAACCAAGAGAGCCTTGTGGTCCCTGCCAGAGAGTGCGGCTGGCCATGCTGGTCAGGATAGCACTGCAGACAACTGGGCCCAAGCCAGGATGTGACAAGGGGACAGGGGTACTCCAGTCCCTGCTGCCCCCATTTCTTGGAGGCCTTACAAGATCAACAGGAACGCGTTGAAGGAACAGAATCCCTGCTCCTCTAATTGTGTTCCAGGGCTGGCAGCTTCAGCCCCACTGAGGAGCTTGGGGGGAAAGGGGGCCAAGATCCCGAGGGGTGCTTTGGCTGAGAAAATTTGAGACTCATGAGCCTCAAAGGCAAAGACTCAGCTCCTCAAGGCAAACAGATCTAGGTTCTTTTCTGAGCTCTACCACTCAGTAGTGATAAGACTTGGGTAGACAGCTTCATCTCTCTGTTCTGATAAAAAAAAAAAAGTAGACTATTGAAACATGTGCCTTACAGGACAGCTGCTGTAAAGCCCTTGAATAAGGCTGGCCCTCAGGAAGAGCAAGGATCACACCATCCATCCATCCATCCATCCATCCATTCTTTTCTCTCACCTCAAACATTTGCACATGATGGCTGGCCTTTTTGAAAAGCCCTATAAAAATTTGGTTCCCCACATAGCAGTGCTAAGAGGGTGGTGGAGATTTTGTAGGTGATCAGGTCAATGGGAGAGAAAATACAGCTACTGCAGGTCTGGATTGCACAGAGCAGGTTAGAAGGTGGGTCCTCATGCTTTCTCTCTTCTGCACACAGTTGCCTCTCTATGCTTTTGTTTCTCCTGCCATGTCATAATGCAGCAGAGGACCCTCAGCAGATGCTGGCTCATGGCCTTCCAGCCCATTGAATTGTAAGCTAAGTGAACCTCCATTTGGATTTCTTCATTATTCAGCTTCAAGTATTCTATTACAACAGAAAACAGATTATAACACTTCACACTAACTCCTAGTTGCTCTCTTCCAAACCTCAGATTGAGGGGCTAGGAGTTTGACCTAGTGGTAGACTGCTTGCCTAGCATGCACGAAGACCCGGGTTCGATTCCTTGGTACCACATGCACAGAAAAAAGCTGGAAGTAGTGTTATGCTTCAAGTGGTAGAGCTCTGTCTTTGAAAAGGCTCCAAGACAGTGCTCAGGCCCTGAGTACAAGCCCCAGGACTGGCAAACAAAGCCTCACACAACACCTATCACAAAAATTGCAGAAAGGCAAGCATGATACAGGTGTGTGTGTGTGTGTGTGTGTGTGTGTGTGTGTGTACACGCATGCGTGCACGTGCATGCACCAGCACTAGGACTTGAACTCAGAGCCTCGTGCTCTTTCTTGTTTTTTTTCTACTCAAGGCCAGTCCTCTTAGCTGGACACAGTGGCTCATGCCTGCAATCCCAGTTTCTCAGGAACGTGCACAAAAATCTGGGGTCGATCCTTTGGTACCATAGAAAAAGCCAGAAGTGGTGCTGTGGCTCAAGTAGTAGAGCTCTAGCCTTGAGAAAGCCCAAGGACAGTGCTCAGGCCCTGAGTTCAAGGCTTACAACTAAAATTAAAACAGGAGGAAGGAAGGGAGGGAGGGATGGAGGGAGGTCAAGCATGATGGTACACACCTGTAATCTCAGCATACTTGAGGCTGCAGCAGGAAGATTGTGTTTGAGACCATCTTTAGCTACACAGCAAAAGATGTCCTAGCAACTGTTAGTGTTGTTATGCGAATCTCATTTCAAGGAGAGTTCTGAAGGGAAGAATGGAAAAAGAAAGGGAGGAAAGGAACGAAGAGTGGGAAGGGACCAATCTGCTCACATTTAAAAAGGAAAGCATCAACAAGAAGGACTAGAATGGGAGAGAAAGCCAACCCAAGCGGCTGGGCGTGGAGGGAAGGGAGCACCACAGAGCTATCGAAAGGAACCAAGCGCCCATCCCCTGCCTCCCATTTGGCTCTTCAAATTCAACCCTGGTAAGTCAGTATCCACAGCCTTCAGCAGAGAATTTTTTATTGTCTGTTTAGTTATTTTATTTCTTTTGGTTGGTCCTGGGATTTAAACTCCAATCCTGGGTCCTGTCCCTGCTTCAGGCTAGCAGTCTACAACTGTCAGCCACAGAACCACTTCTACTTCCAGCTTTTCCTCAGTAGTGATTCGAAGGTAGGAATCTCACAGCCTTTCCTGCCGGGGTTGACTTTGAACTGGGATCCTCAAATATCAGCCTCCTAAGTAGTTAGGGATAGATGTGAGCCACCAACACCCAGGTATTGTGTGTGTATGTGTGTACGTGCGTGCCAGTACTAGGGCTTAAACCCATGGCCTGGGCACTGTCTCTTAGCTTCTCCACTTCTCTACTTCTGGCTTTATGCTGGTTAACTGGAGCTAAGAATCTCATGGATTTGTCTGCCTCAACTGGCTTTGAACTAGGATCCTCAGATCCCAGCCTCCTGATAACTAGGATTACAGGCTGGAGCCACCAGTGTCCAGCTTATTTATGGATTTATTCATTTATATTTAGATAGGGTTCTGCTACACAGCCCCAGACCCCTAAGTGCTGGGATCACAGCATATGTGTACACCATATTGGGCAGTACATATTGGAAATCTGAAAGGAGCAGGAGCTTTCAACGTCAGGTTCATTAACTGAGGGGCTTAAGTGTCTAGTCCAAGGCCATACAGCTGGGACATATCAGGATGGACCAGACATCTGAACTCCACCTCCCCCATCCCCTTTCCTCTCAAAAAAATCTCTTATCTTCACTCCAAAATTTAGACCTTGACTTCCCTCCCTCCTCATCCTCCCATCCACTGAGCTCCTTTGGGAATCTCCTTCTTTGGAAGGTTGTAGAGATCAAGCAGACACCACATCAAGACACACGGTCCTTGATGAGTGGTACCTTCCTGGCCGTAGTGTCCCTTAGCATTCCTGGGCCTGCCACACTATCTGAGCTCAAAAGCTGTGCTTGAACCAGAGAGGTGAGGAGACTTCAGGGAAACTAGATGGGAGATCAGGGTGGGAGGCAGAGAGCCTTTCTATTATGATGTCAAATCCAAATTGCCTTTAGCTTGGCTCCTCCTAAATCCTGGCCTGCACCATGGAACCAAGAAAGCCTTGGAGAAGGACCTAGAATTGCTGACTCCACAAGGAACTGCACCCAAGGCCTCACTTTCCTGGTTCTTGGAGAACTAAGAAAGCCAGGGACTCCAGAGTGCTCGCAAGTGTTCCACCACTCAGCTGGAGCCTGGAGTCTGAGGTTGTGGCTGTGGTAGACTACATGCAGGGATGAGCATGAAGGAGGAGGAGGCTCTGACCAGGGACCTCCAGGCAGTGAAGTTGAGTACAGACTAGATGCCCCCAGCTCTCCACAGCAAGGGCCTCTTGGTTGGGGGAGCTTGTAGTAGTGAGGGTACTAAGGAGAGGGCACTGGCAGCAGGACTGGGTCTAAAGGATGCCTGTCAGCCAGGAGGGGGTCCTAAGGTCCTAAGATAAAAGTGAGGGGGACCCCCAAGATAGGCTGAGGGCACAAAAAGGAGAAGACAAGACATGCTGCCTATCTGCCAGGCCCTCATCTCCTTCAGGTGGCCCCAGGGACAGAGGCTTGTGAGCCTGGTTCATATGGTACAGGCCAGGCTGTACCAGTTGATATGGATGGATGATGAAATGTCTTCCTTTAGAAAATTCTGGAGCTGAGCAAATTGAACTTGCTTTTAGTACCCACTTTCTGATTGTACCTCATCTTTACTTCTTCTTACCACTAAGACTTCTTAGGGCCACAGGATGCTGGCACAGCCTAGACATGAAGACTCCTGGAGATGGAGAATTCCCTCTGTTCCCTGATGCCCTGGAGAAGGGGCATCTGACCACAGAGTGACAGCCTGGGTTTGTTCCCCAAGGGCTCCAGGAAAGCTAGGCAGTGACAACAAATGCACAGATAGCTAGGAGGTGATGTTTGGCATGGAGAACATTAGGTCTAGTCCCCCAGCGGCATCCTTAAAGCTACTAGAACCTTCTGGCTTAGATCCCTGCAGCTTCTAGAACCTTCTCTACACCATGAAGTACCCTAAATGCCTTCTGCCATCCCTCCTAGGCATAGGTGTCAAGTCTCTTCACCGTCCTGTTTCAGCCTCCCAGACTCCTCTGGTCTCGAGATAACCACCTCAAGGTGGGACATGAGCCAAGAAACAGCCTGCAAAATCCCCAGAATCCTGGCCTGGTCCCCAGACTGTCACAGGTTGCCATGAATGCATCACTTCCCCATTTCAGTCCTTGGCAGCGGCTCCAGGTACCTGACTCATCCCAGCCCACTAGCAGAGGAACCTGGAGTCTCTTTCTCTGCAGTGCTACTAACCTGTATCGCTCCAAACACAGGCTAGACTTCACAGGGTTTATATTTAAGCAAGGTAGCTTTATCCAGCCACTTAGGATAAGGCCTTGTTTCCTGACTCGACCTCTGTAGAGAATTTTTCTTTTTTCTTTGAGTGATATTAGAGGTAGAAGTCAGGGCCTCATACTTGGTAGACAAGTGCTCTACCACTTAAGTCAAACCTCAGGCGTGTGTGTGTGTGTGTGTGTGTGTGTGTGTGTGTGTGTGTGTGTGTGTTTGCTCGCTTGCTTGTTTTTAATTAGGTTTTTTTTTTCCTCTGATAGAATTTTCAGCTATTGGCTGGTCCAGCCTCAGACCTGGATTTTCCTACTTCTGCCTCCCAAGTAGCTGGGATCACAGGCACATGCTTCCAAACCCAGTTTATTTGTAAAATAAGATCTTAGTCATTTTTGTGGCACTCACCTTGAACCTTATTTCCACCTACTACACAGCTGGAATTATAAGCATGCAGCACTACGCATGGCCCCATATGGGGATTTTTTTTTTTTTCCAATCCTAGGGGCTTGAACTCAGGGCCTGAGCATTATCCTTGATCTTCTTTTGCCCAAGGCTACTATGCTACCACTTGAGCCACAGCACCACTTCTGGCCTTTTCTGTATATGTGGTACTGAGGAATCAAACCCAGGGCTTTATGCTTGCTAGGCAAGCACTCTATCACTAAGCCACCTTTCCAGCCAATGTGAGGAATTTTTAAAGAAACAAATTCACAGGGTCCATCTTCAATACTTCTGAATTAGTCTATTCAGGCTGCAGGAAAAGAACAACAACAAAAAAAACCCTGCATGTTTTTTTCGAAGCTCTAGAGTTATTAAATCCGTGCTTGTTCTGAATGGCCCCCACTTTCCTTCCTGAACACCCACAGACAATTGCTTCCAGAAGTTGTGTCTTGGCGGCTGTCTTCTGCCAGGTCCTCTTTATATAGACTGAGACAAACTGGCCCTTTTGATAATCAGATCTAGTCCTGAACAGGTATCCATTCTTTAACCCAAACCCCAGCAAAGCTGTGGGTGGGGTAGGGAGGAAAAAGCTGCTAGCTGTCCCTTCCTCAGGGACCTCTCCATCCCTGCCTGCCTGCTCTTATCTTTCCTCCATACTTGGCCTGGCCTATGCTCTGCAGAAGCCAGAAGGTAGGGAAGAGGGGAGGTGGCGAATGAGGCTGTGTCCTTACAGTTGGGGCTAGGGTAGAGTGGGGGAGGCACTTACCTCAGGTGCCATAGTCAGATGGCATCAAAAAGCTCAGGAATCAAGGGGGAAAAAAAAGAACATTGATATTTTAAAAATCAAAATTAGTGCCAAAAACGGATGATATTTTAAATAAAGACAGAATTATTCATGGTGCCAAGTCATTTCAGAGCCTGAGGTAAAAGGAAAATTCAGTAACAGAAATGATGCAGAAAGGGGGGGGAACACCCCAAACTTTGTTAAATATCGAGAGAGAGAGCGAGAGAGAGAGCGAGAGAGAGAGAGAGAGAGAGAGAGAGAGAGAGAGAGAGAGAGAGAGACAGAGAGAGAGAGAGAGACAGAGAGAGAGAGAGAGGGAGAGGATATTTCACCCATGATACAAGGACAGGGGCTTTAAAAATAAAAGAAAATAAGCCAAGTGCTGATGGCTTATGCTTATAATCCTAGCTATTGAGGAGGCTGAGATCTGAGGATTGTTGTTTGAAACCAGCCTGGACAGAAAAGTCCCTTCAGCATCCTGAGATCACACCTATTGGCACAAACCACTAGTGCTGGCTAAGAAATTTATTTATTTATTTATTTTTGATCAATCATGGGGCTTGAACTAAGGGCCTGGGAGCTGCCCCTGAGCTGCTTTTTGCTCAAAGCTAGTGCTCTAGCCCTTTAGGTCACAGCACTACTTCTGGTTTTCTGGTGGTTCATTAGAGATAAGAGTCTCATGGACATTCCTGTCCCGGCTGTCTCTGAACCAAGTTCCTCAGCCTTGTGAGTAGCGTGGCTTGTAGGCATAAACCACCAGTGCCTGATTAGGAAATTTATTTTTAATCCATATATCACTGTTCAACAAAACCATCAATCAAATGATTGAGAATGAATGCCATTTCAGACTTGTAAGTTCTCAGGAGAATTTTTCCTTTTATGAGAAATTCAGGAAGCACAATTGCCAAGGGCAGGGGAAAAGCTGGAAATAAAAGACCCAGGGCCAAGCAACAAAGGAGAAACAACTGCCTGACAAGCAGGAGCAAGGGTTTTATGGGAAAGAAAGAGCTCGCCGGTTTCCCCATACTTGAAGCCAAGGGAGGATGTGTGAGAGCGAAGATATGCCCTTGGTAAACTCAGGAAAACTAAGCAGGGGTTGGGGATGGATGGGGCAGCTAAAGATCCAGGAAAGACAAAAGTTGTACAAGCAAAAAACAAGGACCTTATCCTCTAGGATTCAGATAAAGCTGTATTTACATAATGACTTAAAAAAAAAAAAAGCCAGGTGCTGGTGGCTCACACCTGTAATCCTAGCTACTCAGGAGGCTGAGAGCTGAGGATTCCTGTTCAAATCTAGCTCAGCCAGAAAAGTCCCAAGAACTTCTTATCTCCAATTAACCACTCAAAAATCAGAAGTAGGCTGGGAGTTTGGCCTAGTTGGTAGAGTGCTTGCCTGGCATGCATGAAGAACCGGGTTTGATTCCTCAGTACCACATACATTTTTTTTCTTTTAAAGCCAAGAATATAAATGTCAAATCTACCACTGCAGGTCATCTACAGTTTCCATCCATCGCAAGCCGTGAAGGACGTGGGAGATGGAGGTAGAGGCCAGGACAGCTCACTGGTACCATGCTGAGGAAAGGGGTGCGCAGACAGTATGGGGGGACTATAGGTTGTTTTGTTTTGTTTTTGTGCTGATACTGGAACTTGAACTCGAGGCCTAAGCACTGTCCCTTAGCTTTTTCTGCTCTGCTCAAGGCTGGCGCTCTACCACTTGAGTCATAGCTCTACTTCTGGCTTTTGTTGGTTAATTGGAGATGCGAGTCTCTCCAGTCTCTCTGCCTAGGCTAGCCTTGAACCAGATCCTTAGATCTCAGTCTTCTAATTAGCTAGGATTACAGGCCCGAGCCACAAGTGCCTGGCAACTCCTCTCTTTAATTGGCCCATTGAAAGGAGTGGCTGCGTCTAAACTATGGATTCTCAGAGTTCACTTCAATCTCCAGGGCCCACCCCAAAGGCTAGATTAGGAGTGTCTGCCATGTGCACTGGGGCACCTGGACAGCCCCCACTTTCCATGCCCCCCCCATTCACCCAGACTTACCACCACCGTGGTCCTGTTGTCCGGCAGTGTGTCAATGGCTAAAGGACCCCCACCCAGGTCCAGGCTCAGCTGGGTCCTGTCAGGCTCAGAGGCCTGTCCCGAGCTTCCTCGAGTTGTCTGATTCCAGCCCTGTGTAGTCTCCTTCGCAGCCCATGCAGAGGCCTGGCCTTCGTGGTGACCTGAGAAAAGGAACAAGAAACTGAGTGCCAGCAGCTCTGAGTTAAGAACCAAGACAGGGTTCAGTCAACATGTCTTGTTGAGGCGTCAACACCACACCATCCAGCAGATACACAGTACATCCCAAAAGCCATGTGCCAAGGCCATGCAAAACAGCTTGCATATACCATGCTTTTAACTCTCTCACCAACCCTCCACCGCAGACAGATGCCCTGTTCTGCAGACAGGTTTGTAATTTCTCCACCTCCTCGCCAAGACTTAGGTTCTGGGTTTAGCGAGTGTCTCTTCTGATGGCATCTCGCTGTCGCCTCATTTGCATCTTGTACCCCTCAGTCTCTGCAAATCTTGACCTTGGCCAAGTCACTTCCCCATAAAACAAGGGGTGGAGGAACCCAGCTGGCATGACAAACAGTTTCCAACTCATTAGTGACAGCCAGCAGCAGTCAGTGAAAAGAATTCTGAAGCTTCATTTGACTTTCACAGGAGAGAATGGCAGGATCCATTAGCAATGTCTGACATGAGCACAGGAGGATTGGGAAAAAAAAAAAAAAAAAAAAAAAACCCTCACCCCAGCACTAACCCTGCATGTCCTCTCGGGTTCCCTCAGGTTGTTAAATCAATTTATTTTCCCTTGAAGTTGTGGGTATGTAGTAGCATTTGAACTTAGAACCTCCATCTCTTAAGCCACACCTCCAGCCTTTTTAGCTTTAGTGTTTGTATTTTTGTAGATCAGGTGTCCTGTGTTTTGCTGAAGAGCACCTTTTGACCTCAATCCTCCCATCTAGACTCCTTAAGTAGCTGGGATTATAGTTGAATACCACTACATTCAGCTCCCTGATTGAGATTTAGGTCTCTCAAACTCTTCTCCCCAGGGCTGGCCTCCGTGATTGATCCTTTGTATCTCCGCCTCCAGAGTAGCAGTGTTTATGGACATTAAGCTGTCTATAATCTCCACAGCCACTAAGTCACACCCACTCCCTACATCAATACTAAAGGACACAGAAAGCATTCTTTCCCATTTCAGATGGATATTTTCATTCCAGTTGTCTGCCCACTCTGGATATCTAAGGAACAGAGTCCACCAGATGGATGGATGCCGTGTTCCTCCCCTACACCTGTGACCTTCATTCGTGTCAGGCCCATCCTGAGTCAAATGGGCCTCACCTCTGACTCTGCCACTCCCTCTCCCCCCTCCACTCCCTCCTCCCGCCACTGCCGAGGCTCCAGGATGTGGCCGTCACTCTCCTGAAGCCACCATTGCTGTGCCCATGTGCCTGTCTCCCTTGAGTTCCCCGGGCCTGGCTCTCCCCTCTTCAAAGAAGATGGCTTACAAACAGTAACCACTCGATCACTGCCTAATTGAGGACACACTGCGGAGAATTAACTCCCGGGAGCCAGCGAGGGTAGAGGTAGAGGCAAGGCCCAGCCAGGACACTGCTGTGGGACTCCAGTTTGTCATTAGACATTTTATCCAATTAAGTCATTCTTGGCTGCTGGTGTCTGCTGGACCTTTGCCGGCCCCTCTCGCTTCTCTGCCCCTAATCACAACCAGATGCTCCTGGAGAAGGTGGGGAGGGGGGTGGTCCCCATCACTGGCTACCCACAGATGGCGCAGAGCCCGGGGCTAGGACACAGCTGCCTCCTGGTCCAGACCCATGCCAGGACAGCCTTACCCCACCCAGGCAGGCCCTGAAGCTGCCTCAGAGACAGAACTGTTTGTGCTGGGGTGGATCCAGGTCTTTCTGCAAGCAGCTGGGGGCATGGGCAGGACCAGGCCTGGGCAGGAGCCGTGGGGAACAAGGAAAGGAGCCTGATGATGGCACCATTAGTGACATCGGCTAGGAAGAGGACAGGGAGATGACACATGGGTTTGCCACACTGACAAGGCTGCCCGTGCACAGCTGTGAGCCGGGAAGCCTCTGTGCTCCTTTGATACGGCGCTAACTTGAGGATGAGCCTCACTCCAGGATGAGGCTGCTAGAAACTTCCGGTGGACATTTGGACAAGAGGGTTCCGGCCAAGAACAGAGCACACAGCCCAGGGTGAGGGGAGGTGGGGTGCTGAGGAGCTGGACCTCACTTGGCCTGGCCCTGAAGGGATGCCACCCAGCACCTTCCCTCCTTTAGTTGGCTCCCTCCGCTCAAGACGGGAGCAACCACTGAACTTGCATGCACACCCAGGAAGCCTGCCACGAAGGCGCCTTCTCGCTGGTGCTCAGGTGTGTGGCACCCCTAGCCGCTCCCCGCTTCATCCTCCCCAGGATTCTTCCCCTGCCTTTGGATGTGAACGTGTCCCCTGAGAGGGGTGGAAAGCATGGTTCTGGTGCTAGAATACAGGACAATGAGCAAAAGCAAGCTTCAGATACTGAGTTGAGTCCTGGTCTCAGCTAAGAAAGAAAGAAAGAAAGAAAGAAAGAAAGAAAGAAAGAAAGAAAGAAAGAAAGAAAGAAAGAAAGAAAGAGAGAAAGAAAGAGAGAAAGAAAGAAAGTTTCCCTTGCTCCCTGTATAATGTCAATAAGTTTCCCAAATATAAGCTATTCCCAGTGGTGGCCAGACTAAGGGTTCTAACGTTTATTATTTTATTTATTTATGTATTTATTTTTGTGGGTCATGGGGCTTGAACTCTGGGCCTGGGTGCTATCCTTGATCTCTTCAGCTCAAGGCTACCACTCTACCCTGGGCCTGGGCATTGTCCCCAAGCTCTTCAGCTCAACACCATTGTGCTAGCCCTGAGCCACAGCCCCACTTCTCAATTTCTAGTGATTAATTGGAATAAGAGTCTCAAGTTCCTTAGTGCCTGGGCTGGCTTTGAACTGCAATCCTCAGATCTCAATCTCCTGAGTAGCTAATATTAAAGGCGTGAGCCACCATGCCCGGCTAGTTATTTATTTTTTGCAGGTCCTGAACTCAGGACCTGGGCTCTGTCCCTGACCCTCTCTATGCACAAGGCTAGCATTCTACCATTTGAGCCACAGTACCATTTCCAGCTTTTTCTGGGTATGTGATACCCAGGAATCAAACCCAGGGCTTACGTGCATGCTAGGCAAGCATTCTACCTCTAGGCCAAACTCCTGGTCCCCTTACCTCTAATTTTTATAGGCCACTACTCTAGACTGGCACTGTTCTAAGGGCTTTAAACACAGGAACTCATTTCACCCCCACATTAACTCCAGGATATAAGTACTAGTAAATTCATTCATGTATGGGGAAACTGAGGCACGGGGATGGTAAGAAATCTCTCAAGGTCATGCAGTCAGTGGGTAGCAGTATTTAAACTCAGGAAAGCTGGACTAGTCAGAAGGCTGAGATCTAGGTCCAGGTTTAAAGCTAGCACAGGCAGGAAAAGTCCAAAAGACTCACTGCCCATTAACCACAAGAAACCAGAAGTAGAGCTATGGCTCAAGTAGTAGAGTTCTAACCTTGAGCAAAAGAACTCATGGACAGTACCTAGGCCAAGTTCAAATCTTGTTCACACACATACACAATAATAATAATAATAATAATAACAATAACAATAAATTTTAAAATATGCAGGGGCAGGTCTGGGCCACTGTGTTGTGTTTCTGGGGGGGTTGCTGACCTTGGAGCCACTAACTCTAAACGTGGGAACTCACTTGGAGATACAGCCCACTAGCACTAGTCCAGAGAACCAGAACAGGGGGCTGGGGGCTGCTAGGAGCTGCTCAGTTGCTCTTCCTTGACCACACTGGCTCCGATCTTGGAGAAAGGCAGACCAGCAAGGGATCATCTCCCAACTTGCCACACTCCAGATGACACCTGCCTCCACAGAGTGCCTCCCTAAATCCAGCCTTTGGGGGTGGAGTGGAAATACTGGATGGGGAGTTCACATCTGTCCCCTGGCTTCTTTACAGCTTCTTCAACTCTAACCTCAATCTTGCCTTCTGCAGAGAAAGTCAGCGCCTCCCAGCGGAGCCTGTCAGTGCTGAGACACAAGGTCTCTCTACTTAGCTGGACTGTCTCTGCCTGCCTCCTCTTGGGCCTTCCTCAGTCTACCACCGCACCCTGACTCTGAGAAGACAGAGCTCAGCCAGGTCTGGGTCTGGCCCCCTCTTGCAGCCTTATTTCTCACCCTTCTTTTTCCTTCCCTTCCACCCCAGAGGTTCCATCCCTCAACAACTGAATTCAGATGATCAACCAGACTGGGAAAGCAAAAGGTCTCAGAAATTAACCTGTCTAATCCCTTCCTGTTTACACGAAGTCTTTCTCCCCCTCCCCCGAATTATTTGCCTCTCATCTGTGTCTGAGAAGAAAAGACCATCATAAAAGGGAGGGAAAGGATCCTTCCTAATCCCACAACCACAAGTCAAAGATCTGGCCTACAGCCTGGCTTTGTAAGTGGAGATGGCCCAGAGAGGTAAAGCATTTTGCACAAGGTCACACAGCAAATGCAATAGGCCTGGAAGCAGAGTCTCAGTTGCCTTGGAAACTGGTAGTTTTGCACCTGCAATCTCTGGACACAAGCCTTCCACTGCCCTCCGTACAACACCTCCCTCCTCAACAGGGACCCAGGCTCAGGTACTTGCTGAGACCATAGAAGTCAAGTCATGGACACGATGGTAAATCCCCTCTCATCCCGTGGAGTCCCCCGCCCCCCCTTCCCTCAACTGTGAGGGCCACCTAGGAAGAAGCATCTCTGTCTTCCCCAGGCAAAGTTCAGGATGGCAGTCCTGCCCACACCCTACCTAGAGGCAGAGCAGTGAAAGCCAAAAAGCCACCAGGGCATAACAGAGCAGGGGACCCCTGAGGCTGGGGCACAAGTTGCTTCTTCCCTTTTGCCTCTCTGCTGCACCCCGCGGGCTGTGGTGGCAAGTTAGGCGGCTGTGCCTGTGCTGAGGGTCCCTGCCAGTCCCCAAGCGGCTGCCCCCCCTCCCCCAGCAGGGCTCAAGCCCAGCCTGGGTCAGCTGGACTAGAGAAGAGGAAAGGAAGGGGGGGTCCCCTAGCCTTTTCCATCATAATTCAGCTTGGCCTCCTAGAGTAGCCAAGGGGGTCCCCACAATTCCAACTGTCCCCTTGGAGCCAGAGCCCACAGCCTTACAGAACCCCCACGCTAGGGTCCCTCTAGCGTCTTCCAAAGCTAGGAGGCATCGTGGTGCACTGCAATGTCTTGCACCTCTTGTGTGTTTGGGCCCCCCAGCCCCGGTCTCCCCATCACGGACCTCCCCTTCGGGTCCGCACCTGCCTGCGCCCACCCTGCCGTCCCAGCGGCCCCTACCTGCTCGGGGATGGGGGCTCAGTGCGCTGGCCGCCCCTCTGAGCACCAGCAGCAGGAACCAGAGATCACCCCGCATGGTGGGCGCCGGGCTCGTCCCCGGGCCCGGGCTGGCGAGGGGTCCGCGGGCCGGGCAGGGGCGCGCGGAGGAGCGAGCGGAGCCGCGGCGGCGCTGCGGCCTGGGGAGCCCGAGTGCGAACCACGCAGCGGGAGAGGAGGGAGGCGGGGCCGGGCGGGCGCCCCGACTTCCCCGCCTCCCCGGGGCTCCGAGGCGGGGCCGGGGCGCGGGGCTGGGTCCCCCGCTCCGAAACCCGCCGCTGTCCGGGCTGCCAGCGAGGGTCCCGGGGAACGCGGGAGCGAGGCCCAGACGGGGCTCCCGACCCCAGGCAGCGCGGACCCCCGAAGCCCCGCCGCCAGGACCCCCAGCTGCACCCCCACGGCGGCCCGACCCCACTGCCCTCCCCACGCCCAGCCCCGCAGCCCGGGCGCGTCTGAACGGCGCGGACCCCTCGCAGCGCACCCCGGGTCACCACCGGGCTCTGGGGACCGAGCCTCCCCCCGCCCCCCATTCCGGGACAGAATAAAAATACCCGCAATTTAGGAGCTTTAATAGACGGCAGGCAATCGGGTCAGGACGCGGAGGCGCCTCCGACCTACTTCGTGAGAAAAGCCGGGAGCGGGGGGCGGGCAGGGGGGCCTGGGGACTGCACGACTGCGACCGCGAGAAAGTGGGTGCCGGCCTTCCCGGGGGAATGAGGTCCTGGGGAGGAGGGGCCGGGTGGCAGAGGACAGGGACAGCGTGAGCTGGAGAGCCGATGGCCTGTCACGACGGTGAGGACGAAGGGGTCCCGCGGGGTCCCGCGGCTGTCAGGACCCCGCTCCCCGCTCCGCAGCACCCAGGGTCCCGGAGGCCGCCCTGCTCCAGCCCTGACCCTCGGGGCGCAGGGCTCTGGCACCGGCGAAGGTGGGTCTGGATGTCTAACCTGAAGCCCAACTCCACCAGAGCAGCTGGGCTCGGCTTCCAGCTGCGGCTTCCTACTGCCGCCCAGCGGACGCGTGGGGAACCGCAGCGCTCCGCGTGGGGCGGGGACCCCCGCGCGCCGGTCTCCCCGCCTCTCCCCGGCCGGCCCGGCCTGCGCAGGCGCGGCGCCCAGCTCCAGGGCCGGCTGCCGAGGGCTTCCCGTCTCGCCCGCCGCCTGGCACCGGGGTGAGATTCCAGCGTGGACTCTGGGATCCGACTGTCTCCGAGGCCAGGATGTCCGAGGCCGTCTTGTAAAATCTCTACGGAGGGCTCAGATAGTGTTTGCAACTTGGGAATCCTTAAGAGCTAATGACTTGGGCGTGTTTTCAATGCGAACTCTAGAACACGAGCGACAGCAGAGTCGCCCGGGGTATTTACCAAAACGTCATTTTCACGTTCCAAACCCACGTTTCTAATCCACTACGTCTGGGCCAAGGCCGGGACACCAGCATTTCTAACACGAATGTGGGGGCTGTGTTTTTACGAGTAGCGCTCTAGAAATTCTGTCCGATTTCAAGGAGAAAAAGAGGGAAGGGGGCACCCGGATTTGAACCGGGGACCTCTTGATCTGCAGTCAAATGCTCTACCACTGAGCTATACCCCCTCTGTCGGTGGACTGGCGCTGGTAGTTCCTTAATGCTACGCCTGCGCACGCGCAGTGCGTCCTGACCGAAAATGAATGAAGATTTGTCTCGGAGATTTCCAAAAAACTAAATACTCGAGTCTTTCTGCCTTCCACGTGCTCAGCCGGCCCCTCCGGCTTCCCTTTGCTTCCTCAGGCCATTCCCCGCGCTGGGGCGCGCGTCCTCCCGGCAGCGGCCCGAGCCTCGGATCCCTCGCGCGGCGCTGCTCCGCTGGAGGAGCACAGAGCGAGCGATCGCAAGCACCCGGAAAAGAATGGGGGCCCCGGCACACTCCCCTCCAGTGCTGTCTGACGACAGGTGAGGGTGGCGTGGGGTAGTCTCACAAAACACCAAAACGTGCAGCCGCAGAGGGGGCACCCGGATTTGAACCGGGGACCTCTTGATCTGCAGTCAAATGCTCTACCACTGAGCTATACCCCCACGGTGTGCGACCGGGTCATTTGAATGCACCTTGATAGGATGAGGGCGTGGTGTCCTCTAAATTTTCCTGTTTGGGATCTGAAACTTCCCTCATGAACAGTTTCATGTTATTAGACACCAATGCCCTTCAACTTGAACTAGACGAGCCAGCCCACCCCACACACCCCAGCCACATTCTGAGAGCTCTGTACAGAGAACACTGTGAGGAACAGGCAGGTAAAAAAAAAAAAGGTGAACGATTTTCAATGTTATTTATTGCTATAGCTGCATTTTTAAACATCCTAATGCAATGTAAAACAAAACAACAACAAAAAACAGCCAGGTGAGGGGCCTCTCACCTGTAATCCTAGCTACTCCGGAGGCTGAGATTTGAGGATTAAAGGTTCAAAGCCAGCCAGGGCACTAAAGGACCTGAGACTCTTATCTCCAGTTAACCTCTAGAAAATGGGAAGTGGGGCTTAGCTTAAGGGTAGGGAGGTAGCCAGGAATGGAGCTGTGGCTCAAATGGTAGAGTGCTAGCCTTGAGCAAAAGAAGCTGAGGGACAGTGCCCTGGTCTAGAAAAGAAGGAAGGAAGGAAGGAAGGAAGGAAGGAAGGAAGGAAGGAAGGAAGGAAGGAAGGAAGGGAGGGAGGGAGGGAGGGAGGGAGGGAGGGAGGGAGAGAGAGAGGAAGGAAGGAAAAGAAAACTGCCAGAAGCAGACAAAGCTACCAGGCTGTCTTAGAGCTCATCATGCCCCACCTAGGATTCAAAACACTGTTAGAACTGCACTATGTTAAGTATTGGTGCATGTACATTAGCAATTGTTTTGTTGCTATGTAAAATTTTCATCACAACGTGGAGATGCTCTTAGGCCATTACTGCACAGGCAGCAGAAGGGACATTCAGAGGGGTAAGTAACAAGATAACATCATACACATGCACTGGAGATTCCTTACAGCTCCAGGGGCGTCCTTACCTCTGCATTAGCATAGTAAACATTCCAGCTGGAGCACAGAGCCTCCTGCCTCATGATATCCCATATGAGGACGTGGGTCTTCTGAAGAACAGTCTCCTCCATGTTGCTACCACTGGTAGGACACGTGTGAACCACCTCATAAGTCAGGCTGTAGAGATAGAAGAATCAGCCTGGCCTTCTTCCCCCCCACCATCCCTCAACTCCCAAAGTGGGTAGCCTATTTCAACCAAGCCTAACCAAGTGCCTGTGGTTGACCTGGGGAAATGAAGGCAGAAGTGAGACCAAGTACTATACAGGGTTGGATGTTAGAGAGGGGAAAGTCTTTAGAGCAATGTCAACTTTTCATAGGTTCTTGAAACATGGGGAAGCCTCATTTTTAAAAAATGCCTCATTTTTAAAAAATGCAGATTTGGAACCAACACTTCTGAACTGGCTTAGTGAGACAAGTTCTCACTGCACCGCCCATGCTGCCCTAGAACTGTAGATTCTTTTGCCTCCATGTCCCAAGTGTTGGGATGGCAGCTGTGGGCCAGCACTGCTGGCACCCAGGAGTGCTTTCTCTCAAGCTTTTCAGTGGTGCCCTTGCTTCTGATCTATGGCCCACACTTGGAGAGCCAAGTAAGTGCCATCAGAGAGATGTGCCATTCCCCTGCCATGGAATACACGCTGCTGTATGTGAAGATTGCTTCAGAGCCCGGCACTGGTGCCTCAAGGGTGTCATCATAGCTACTCAGGAGACTGAGATATGAAGCCATTGCTCCAGCTACCCAGACTGCCTGAACCACTTAGGCAGAAAAGTCCATGAGACTCATTTCAAATTAACCATCAAAAAGCCAGTAAAAGTAAGCCAGGCCCAGTGGCTCACACCTGTAATCCTAGCTACTCAGGAGGCTGAGATCTGAGGATCAAGGTTCAAAGCCAGCCCAGGCATTAAAGACTGTAAGGCTCTTATCTCCAATCTCTAGAAAAGGGGAAGTGGGGCTGTGGCTCCAGGGGTAGGGCAGTAGCCTTGAGCTGAAGAGCTCAGGGACAGCGCCCAGGCCCAGAGTTCAAGCCCCATGACCCCCTCCCCTCCCTGACACACACACCCAAAAGCCAAAAGTGGAGCTAAGGCTTATGTGGAAGAGCCTTAAGCGGAAAAGCTAAGGAACAGTGCCCAAAACCTGAGTTCAAGTCCCAGTGTTGGGGCACACATACATACATAAAGAAAGCTCCTGAGGGTCGGGATCATAGCTTACTGGTAGAGTGCTTGCCTAGCACACGTGAAGACCCAGTTCGATTCCTCAGTACCACATACGCAGAAAAAGCTGGAGAGTGGTGCTGTGGCTCAAGTGGTAGAGTGCCAGCCTCGAAGAAAACCCAAGGACAGTGCTCAGGCCCTAAGTTCAAGCCCCAGGACTGGCAAAAAAAAAAAATGCTTCTAAAACTTGATAACGCTGGTTCCAATGAGAAGAAAAACTGGGAGTGACCGGGGATGTTTACTCTATGCCGCTTGAGTTTTTCTGCTCTAATCCTTTTCTTTTCTATAGTGGGTTTTGAACTCGGGACCTCACACATGCTAGGCAGAAGTTCTACCACCTGAGACATTTCCCCCAGCAGCTTTTAGATTTTTCAAAAATATTTTCCTATATGTTTTGTGTTGTTTTTCCGGGGATTTTTTGTGGTGGTTGCTCTAGGTCAGTGCAAAGCCTCTGCTGGGGAGAGACGCCCTCTGCAGCTCAGCTGGACGGGGTGGAGACTGGAGACCCAGGTTAACCTGTGCAAGGTGCGGGAAAGGAAGCCAGTTCCTACACCGACGGGGTCTGCACGGGGCCCGGGGTGGAGAACGAGGCCGTGGGGTCGGCAGCACCCCCGCCGCCAGGCCCACGGCCGCCGTCCCGGGAAGCTCCTCCGCCTTCCACGGCCAGGCCTGCTGGCTGCCGAGGAGCCCGGGAGCCCAGGGAGGGGCTTTGATGATTGGTCCTAATGCCTGTCCGTCTATGGGGAGGCCCCGCCCCTCTCCCCGCGCCCGCCCCGCCCCTCCGGGGGACACCAAGATGTTTTCTACACCTGACAAACAACTTGGTCAGGCAGTTGATCTCAAAAGTGATGTCTGAGTTCAGACAGGGCTAGGATAGAAATCTCCAGCAAAGACCCGAAGAGAAAACTCAGTGGAGGAGCTCACACCCATAACTGCAGCACTCAGAAGAACCTGGCTTTCAAAGCCTGCCACATAGCAAAACAAACAAACAAACAAACAAACAGCCAGGCACAGGGGCTCATACCTGTAATCCTAGTTTCTCAGGAGGCTGAGATCTGAGGCTTCAGGTTCAAAGCCAGCCCAGGCACAAAAGGACCTGAGAATCATCTTCAGTTGACCTCTAGAAAACTGGAAGTGGGGCTTGGCTCAAGGTAAGGAGGTAGCCTTGAGCTGAAGAGCTCAGGGACAGCGCCCAGGCAGAGTTCAAGCCCTGAGACCCACAAAAAACAAGCAAACAAACTCATGCAACATACATGCATGTGGAACCTGACACTAAACCATTTGTAGATACCTGCCGCTGGCTCAGCATTCTGTATAATTCCCTTGTGATCTATTGAAAGTCAGCCCTCAGCACAAGGTTTTGTTATGAGAGGGGGAACCTAAATAAATAGACAAACATATAAAGAAATAAATAAGAAAACCCAACAGAAGAAAAGCATTTGGGATGGGAGTTGTTTTTCTTTCTTTCTTTTTTTCTTTTTGAGATAGTCTCACTATATATTTCTTTTTTCTTGTTTTTGGTTGGGGGCTCAAACTCAGGACCTGGCACTGTTCCTGAACTTCTTCTGCCCAAGGCTGGTGCTCAACTATCTTGAGCCACAGCACCACTTCCAGTTTTCTGGTGGTTAATTGGAGACAAGAGTCTCCCAGACTTTCCTGCCTGGGCTGGCTTTGAACCATAATACCCAGATCTCAGCTTCTTATGTAGCTAGGATTACAGGCATGATCCACTGATGCACAGCTCTCTATATGTTTCAGGTTGTGCTACAGCTTGTTTGTAGCCTAGACTGACTTTGAACGCATGATTCCCCTGCCTCAGCCTCTAGAGTGCTGGGATTATGCGTATGAACCACTATGCATGGAGAGAAACAGTCTTCTGTTGGTCTTTTGGTTTCAGTTTTGGTTTGGAAAGGAGTGTTTATGTTGCCTAGACTGATTTAAAACTCCTGGACTCCAGTGATTGTCCTACCTCAGCCACCAGATTATCTGGAGCACAGGTAGTAGAAGCAGGCAGGCTCACAGAGGGAACACAAGCCAGAAGAGAAACAGAAGGTCTGCTGAGAAGAGGGAAAGAAAGAAAACTGAAAGCTGTTGTAATTTCCTTCTTTGCACAAACTGGGCAAACCCCAGAAAACAAAAGAGAAGCGGGGAAAGCACAGCAGTCTCGGGCTGAGAAAAGTGGAATAGTCTCAGACTCCATTCTGTCATTCTAAGAAAACCCCGCAGTTCTCTGGGGGTTCTGCTCCCCTTGCTTCGAATCAAGGAGAGACTGTGGACATCACATTCCACCTTGCTGTGGCTGTCTCCCTACAGCCCTCTTGGTTTTCCTCCACTGAAAAGGCCATTTTTAACTGGTCCTCCTGCCTTGTCCAGAACATCCTCTTCGTGCCCTATTAATACTCCAAAAACAAAGGTCAGGAACTATGGTTACTCAACTCATAAGCTTTCACCGACTGTCCATTATCCCCCTGGATTTGAAGCAACCTCCTATTCTCACAGTCCAGAGCCTCCATGCACAGCCTCACCTGCATGTGCACGTTTATCTCCCAGGTTCTGCATGTACTGTCCTTGCCCACATGGGTCCAGCTCTTCCAAATGTGCCTTTGCTTCTGCATTTCCTCCAGGTGCTCTGAAAGGAACTCCAGCTACTTACTGACACAACAGCCACGCAGAGCCATTTTCTACAAAGGGCCTGTAGATTTCTCAGCCTTTTTCTTTCAACCACATGTGACTATTACTAGGGATTGTCTATTTGAAATATTTATATCCTTGAATTTTTGTATGCTTTGGTGTTGTGTGCCAGTACTGGGACTTGAACTCAAGGCCTAGTTCTCTAGCTTAGCTTTTTGCTCAGGCTGGTGCTTTACCACTTGAGCCACAGCTCCACTTTTGGCCTTCTGCTGGTTAATTAGAGATAAGAAACCCTTGGATGTTTCTGCCTTGGAACTGGGATCTTCAGCTCTCAGCTTCCTGCATAGGTAGGATTATAGGCATGAGCCACTCCTGCCGGAATAGGGTTTGTATCTTATTCACCAGTGCCTGGCATACAGTTAGAAATGTGCTGGTATTGGGTTGACTTAGAATGAGGAAGCTGCAGTCTGAAAATCTGCACTTGGAGTGTTAAAAAAAAACGTGAATACAAATTTAAGAGGATTGAGGAAGAAAGGGAAGCTTGTGGAAGGAAAGCAGAGGAAAACTGCTCACTCAGTACAGAATCTCATGCTCCTCAGCTCCACTTCCAGAGCTCACGTAGGTGGATTCCATCAGCCCTGGAAAAGGACAAGTGGGGCTGGGGCTAAGAGTCAGGATGGGGCACAGAAGGGTGTCAGGGGCAACAGCAGTGTTTTAAGCATTTCTACCCTTTTTGGGGGGGAGGAGAATGTCGAGAAAGAGATGTTTACACGCACTGAGTATCTTCCACCAAACACAGCACTAAAAAGAGGCACTCTGGCCAGCATGAATACCACAAAGGAGGAGGAAAGAAAGTGAGGCACTGAGGGCTGGGAGCGTGGCCTGGTGGTAGAGAGCTCGCCTGGCACGCGCAAAGCCCTGGATTTGATTCCTCAGCACCACATATACAGAAAAAGCCAGAAGAGGTACTGTGGCTCAAGTGGTAGAGTGCTGGCCTTGAGCACAGAGACTCAGGCCCTGAGTTCAAGCCCCAGTACTGGCACCAAAGAAAAGAAAACACAGTAAGGTGAGCAGGCTTGCAGCTGCCACATAACATAGGACGCAAGTGGCAGCTGTAGGAGCAGTTAGACTCCACATCCTGCCAGCTGGTGATGGCAGAGAGTTCAGCCACCAGATGGCTTTCTTCTTACCTCAGACACGGCTGATGGGAGTCCCTAGTTTTATCTGCACCCAAGTCGATCATCTCCCCACTGGAAACCTGATTCACTGGGCATGAGCTGGGCAGGAGGGGAGCAGAAAGCTCAGCCCCTCCTTCCACCAGCTGCTGAAGCTCAGTGAGCAGAAAAATCTTTCTCCACCATCCCCAGAGGCACCTCAGTCCCCATTTCCCCAGGTTGTACTGTGTGGGGGAGACAGGTAAAGGTCTGAGCTCGCAGCTGAATGGGGAGCAGAGACCAGCCACGCAGTTCCTGTCAGTCCTGCAGATGAATGTGTCAGAAGCATCCCCCGCACAGCTTCCTGCACCGCCCCTTCCTGCAAGTGGGCAGAGCTCCCACGTGCCTGTGTGTGTGAGGCAGTGCCTCGTGCGCGTGAGGTCGTGAGGTCGTTGAGCTGACAGCTGGTGGGAACAAAGAGGCAAGCTCAGGAGGTGGCCGCAAAGGACAGGACGGCGGTTTTATATGTGGCAAAATATTTCTCCTACAGGAGTACAGACAAATAGACAGACAGATAGGGAACAGGACATGGAGGGGCAGCGGGGTGGTGGGGGGGAAGGTTGGGCAGTGGTGTCTTCTAACCAGTAAGTGAAAGCTGCACCCCGCCCCCAGGTGAGGGTGGGACAACATTGGCACAGGAGGTGGCGAGACAGGCGTGCAGTACCCATCCCTGAGGTGGACAGCCTGGCAGGGCCCAGTCCTCGTTGGCACAATTGGCTCTCTCTGGCCCAGCTAGGATGCTGGGGGAGGGGCAGGGCTGCTGGGCTACAGGGATGTTGTGGAGGGTACCCCAGGTGAGGGGGCTACCAAGGCCTCCCCTGGGGGGAAGTGGACACTGATAAAGGACAGGATCACAAGAGGCAAGTACAGAGAAGCAGCAGCAGCCAAGTCCACCAGGGAGACCCAGGTGGGTCCCCAGGTGACCCCTGGGGAGTAGTGGTTACCTGTTGGGTGCCAACCCACTGGGTCTCTCCCCTGAGGCCTCAGGGTGAATGAAGGTGAAGGAGCAAGTTTTTTTTTTTTTCCTGTGTGTGTGTGTGTGTGTGTGTGTGTGTGTGTGTGTGTGTGTTTTGTTGTTTTGGTTTAGAATGAGGTGGACCAGACTATTCATGGTCTCCACACCCAAGTGGCACGGAGATGTGAGGGGGCTCAGATGCAGAGGGCCCCCCCCTCTTCTGATGGCAGCAGGCAGGAGAGGTTGTAGGCAAAGCTCATTCCTGGGTAGGCAAGGGCTGAAACATGGAGGTGGGGTGGGTAGCAGCATCTCAAGTTGTCCAGTCCTCTGAGTTCTCTGCCATGGGCTTTGAGGTGATCATACAGGGCAGAGGATACACATCTGATGTCTGTGTTTCCACTCAGATCCCTCCCCAAGACAATACTCCCCCTGGGTGTCCAAGTTGGAACTTTCACCTACCAGAGAATACTGCCACAAAGTTGGGGACAGGGGTGGGCACGGTGATGGACCTTGAATCTGGGGTGTGGGGAAAGGGAGCCCCCATGGGGAAGATTCCGAGGCTTC
This sequence comes from Megascapheus bottae, assembly GCF_031878675.1. NCBI lineage: Eukaryota > Metazoa > Chordata > Mammalia > Rodentia > Geomyidae > Megascapheus > Megascapheus bottae. Next base: position 33,572,400 of record NC_143525.1, read on the forward strand.
CCTCTCCAGCCAAACTACCCAACCCTTCCCAAATACCCCAAGTTGAGAAAAGAAGGGCCCCTCTTCATTTAGGACCTTCACCTAAAGCCCCGAGTAGAAAGATGAAGGAAGTGCACCTTTTCTCTTGGGAGAGGGAGAGGAGAGGCCCCCTAAGATGGGGGAAATGGGCCAGTTCAGGAAGATGGGTATCCGACAACCATCAACCACAAACAAGTAGGGAAAAGCCTACAGCTGGGTGCTTAAAGGCCTCCCAGAAGCTGGAATGACAACCACCAAAGAAACCCCAGACATTGAGCAAAGGCATCAGAAAGGAGGGAGACAGCGCCCCCAGGAGGCGGGGCACACGTCGGGCGGGGCGCCCCTCTTCCGCGCCCCTCCCGGGCTCCGAGCCCTTCTCCCCTGCGCGGCTGCGGCCTCAGCGGATGTACACTCCTTGCCCCCAGCCCTCCAGCTCATTCTTGTTGCGCCCCAACACCGGAGCCCCACCCTCCGCGCAGTAGCGAGCCTTATTCCGGGCCCGGTTCCGGTTGTCGGTCTGCTCTTCCTCATAGTCTTCCTCATCCTCCCAGGAGCCCTGCCGAGCTGGTGGGGTGCCGGCCCCGGCAGGGTCTCCAGGCCCTGGGCCCTCCGAGGGGTCAGTCTCCATGTCCACACATGAGTCTCCCGGCTCGGTGTAGGCAGAGTTTCGGCTGCCGGGGGTGTCAGCATCAAATGTGTCTTGGCGGGACAGTGCCCGCAGGGTGCCTGCCCGGCCTGGTGGGTGGCTGCTGGAGTAAAGGCCCGGGGGCTGGCCCAGCTCCCCCGGGTACTCGTGCACGCTGGCGTGCTCCCCGGTGGCCCGTTCCAGCGGCTGGTCCCCGGAAGCAAGGTAGGGTCCCTGGTTAGCAGACAGACGGCAACACACCATGCAGATCAGGCAGGGAGGGGTGAGAAAAACACAACAAAGCAAGGCAGGTTAGTGACGGCACCACCACGACACCCAGCCTGGCTGAAGGAGGAGGGCACTGGCTCTAGGGAAGGGGCACCCGACGCCTGAGCAGATGGTTCCACAACCCAGCCAGAGGACAAGGCTGGGCACATGTGCACTACCGTTAGGGCTGGGGGGCTCCACGTCGTGGTAAGTCAGGACTCAGGATTTCTCAAGGTAACCCTGACAAGGAGTTAGTCACCGCTTCCTCAATGCATAGCATTAGTGCCTTAGGGTTAGTCACCATGAGCAGTTCATTAGTATCGCTGCCTCTCACCAGTGGTTCATTAGGTCAGTCAATGCCTCCACTTTTCTGAATACATGAAGACATTTCAACTCAAACTCACTGGCCCTCGCTTCTGCAGCCTGCACCAGACTTCAATCCCGGGCTTCTAGAACCCAACGCATTAGATAACTGGATGGGTCTCCAGGGCTGGCACTATCCCTCCGCTGCCACAACAAGTGTGCAATGCAACCAGCTAGAAAAGCTGAAGGGGCCCCTTCCCAGTTGGAGATTCTCCAGGTGGTTCCCGGCTGTCACCACCAAACGCAATGTGAAGGTGGATACTAGAGGTTGCCAGGGAGGTTGCAAGAGGACCAGGTTCTACACACACCCTGCCACCTTGGACTGTGTGACCCTGAGCCAATGTTTCTGCTGTGCGACCCAGTTTTCTGGGTGGCGACAGGGAGAGCACAGAAGTGCTTCTGGGGTTTCAGTGGAGAAAGAGCACAGAAGTGCTTATTGGGGACCTGGTAAACAAGTGGGTTCTGTTGCTGAAAACAGGCTTGGAAAACAGCAGCCTAGAAGGCTTCTTAGAGTCTATCCGGCTCTACACTCAGAACCATAGACTTAATGGTGTGACCTCGGACGATGGGTTGTGGCTCCCACGGGAGGAGGTGAGGCCCAATGGATACCTACAGGAGGGCCTTTCTTGGCACAGCACCAACTCATAGAAGATGCTTGTCTGAGTCCTTTCTAAGGGACTAGGAAGTGAAGGCTCTGACAGAGGAACAGCGTCTCTGCCCTGTGGGTCTAAAATGGGTGTGGAGGAACTGGAGATGTGGCTCAAGCGGTAAAGCGCCAGCCGTTAAGTAAAAAACAAACACAAAAACAAGTGCAAGGCCTCGGGAGTCCAGCGAGTACGTCTTTCTCCTGTTTTCTTCATTGGTCTCTGGTCTTAATAAGGGCTCAATCAGGTCTCATGTCCAACAGGCAAAACCAGGGCAGGAGAGGCAGCACAGGCCAGCCCCAGCCCCATCAAAAACCACAGACATCAGAAATGTGCCGCTCCACCATGTTCTTTACAAAATAAAACTCTTCCCTTCCTTCCCAGTGTTCCCTGTACTCCACACCTGGAGGGAAGTTGGGAGGGGCACCCACTACATGGCTTGCTCTTGCTGCTGGGCCACCACGCTGCTGCCTCTCTGCGAGGCTTCCAGCCCGCCCCAGAAGCTGAGGTTTCTCCTGAGCGAGGTGAGCACCTGTACCTGGAGGTTGGAGACGGGGGCAGGGCTGGCAGCCAGGGCTGCAGTAGCCATGGTGCGGTTCAGCAGCGGATTGGGTGGTGTGCTGCTGGGTGGGTGTGTGGCCTTCCAGTAGGCTTCTAAGTATTCTGCCAGGTGCTCGCATGCATCCTCCAATTGGTTCTCGTCCAGGATGATGTCAAACATTTCCTGTGAAGGTGGGGTTAGGGGCAGGGCTGGGATGAGCAGGGGCGTGTCCAAGGGGTTCAGGGTGTGGCCTGGGTGCAGTGGGTGGAGCCAAGGGAGTTGGAGGACAAAGTTAAAAAGAAGCCTGGTCGGGGGCCAGGAGTTTGACCTAGTGGTAAAAGAGTGCTTGCCTAGCATGCACAAACATACATAGAAAAAAAGCCAGAAGTGGTGCTGAGGCCCAAGTGGTAGAGCTCTAGCCTTGAGAAAGTCCAAGGACAGTGCTCAGGCCCTGAGCTCAAACCCAGGACTGGCCAAAATAAAAATAAAAAAAGAAGCCTGGTGGCTTGGCCTGGCTGGTTGCTTGTGGCTTACTCCTAGCTACTCAGGAGGCTGAGATTTGAGAATTGTGATTCAGCCAGGGCAGGAAAGTCTGTGAGACTCATAGCTACTCAGGAGGCTGAGATCTGAAAATCATGATTCAAAGCCTGCTAGGACAGAAAAGTCCATAAGACTCTTATCTTCAATAAATTACGAAAAAAAAAAAAAAAAGAAGCCAGAAGTGGAGCTTTGGCTCAAGTGGTAGAGCACTATGATTGAGCAAAAGAACCTCGGGGGGGGGGGGGGGGAGGGAAATGGGTACCAAGACATTTGAAAGGGTATCAATGTACCTGAATTAATGCATCTTCTATCTGGCAAATATCAGGTAACCCTTTTACTAATTACAATAAAAAAAATGCAAAAAAAAAAAAAAAAAAAAGAACCTCAGTATTAGCACCTAGGTCCTGAGTTCAAGCCCCAGACCAGGAAGAAAAAAAAAAAGCCTAGGGATGTGGAGAATGGTGGAAAACAGGATTTGGTAGACCTGCCAGTCTGCTAGTCCAACTTAGCCCAACTACCTCCTTCTAGAAATGAGATAGCCATGGTTAGGAGAGAGAGGGCATTTCACTCCCTGCTTGGGTCCCCCCCGCCCTTTGCTTGTCTTTCCCAAGATCAGTATACACCCACAGACCTTGGCCCAGGTGTTTCTGGTCACTTTGTCTTCAGTGCAGGCCAGAAGAAACCAAATACCCTTCTCCCCTTCCTACCCAAGGTCTGGGCACTCACGGGGGGACACTGTGCCAGCTTCTCCGAGGCTGCGATTTGGACATTGAGATGTTTGGACTGAGACTTCCCTCGAGATTTGATGAGCCTCTGAAGTACCTGGTTTGGGAAAAGAGAAGGAGTTGGGGCTGGGAAGGTGGCTTAGTGGTAGACTGCTTGCCTAGCATGCATGAAGCCCTGGATTCAAATCTTCAGTACCACATAAACACAAAAAGCCAGAAGTGGCACTGTGACTCAAGTGGTAGAGTACTGGCCTTATGCAAAAGAGGCTCAGGGACAGTGCTCAGGCCCAAGTTCAAGCTCCAAGAATGGCAGGGGGGGGGGGGAGGAAGAGAAGGAATTAGAGGGATCCAGGCAATGTACCAAGTCATAAAGGCAGATTCTGCCTGGAGTCAGAGTGCAGAGCCAGTGTTAGGGCTGTGGAATGTTCCATGACTCTCATCCCTGGGCACCTCTGCAAAAATGACCTCATCCGGCCTGTGTCCACCCCACGTGAATTCAGGCTCTCTATCTGAAGGACAGTAATTCTCCCAGTGCCCAACCTTTTCTGTGGGCTTCATCATCCCTCAGCCTCACTTCCCCCAACCTACGTTAACAGTACTCATGGTGCTTTTTATTGAGATGGTGTGGTGCGAAGTTCACTCAGGCTGGCAGAACAGAAAGGTAATCTTCCTGTTTTGGTTTGATGAGTAGTTGTGACCACTACCGGTAAGAGACATGTCACCTTACCCAACTGCTCTGTGCCTTCTGTTCTCTCAATTCAGTCTGACAATAATCCCATTAGAGGGGCTGGGAGTGTGGCTTACTGATAAAGTGCTCACCTAGCATGTATGAAGCCCTGGGTTCAATTCCTCAGTACCACATATGCAGAAAAAGTTGGAAGTGGAGCTGTGGCTCAAGTGGTAGAGGCCTAGCCTTTTGAAAGCTCCAGGACAGTGCCCAGACCCTGAGTTCAAGCCCCAGAATTGGCAAAAAAAAAATCCCATTTGATAATTATTATTATTATTTTACCCTCATATTATTACTATAACAAAATGCAACGTTTAAAGGAAATCATATGGAGATATAAAACTCTAACTGAAGGACAGCCTACAAAATTAATTGGTCTATACTAAGATGTCAGTGTCATGAAAGAGTAAAGAATTGTTTCACATTAAAGAAAACTGGGCTGGGCCTTGGTGGCTCATGCCTTTAATCGTAGCTACTCAAGAGGCTCAGTAGCCAGCCAGGCAGTAAAGTCCATAAGACTCTTATCTCCAATTAACCACCAAAGAGCCAGAAGTACAGCTCTGGATCAAGTAGTAGAGTACCATCTATGAGCAAAAAAGCTAAGACAAGTGCAAGGCTCTGAGTTCAAGCCACATAGAGAAACAACAAAAAACAACAACAACAACAAAAATAGAACTTGGTATAGCACTTGTCAAATATGAAGCCTTGGGTTCAATTCTCAATACCACATGCAAACACACACACACACACACACACACACACACACACACACACACACACACAGTACCTTTGTGGGTACCAGGAATCTTGCATGATCAGTCTACTTAGTCTTCACTGGAGAATGCCTTTGTTACAGATGACAATACTAGGGCACTAAGATGTCAGGTAACTTGCCAAAAGGACACAGTGCTGGTAAGTGATAGCGCTGGGTAGGAAACCCATCCAGTTTAACTCAAGCGTCCTCACCGTAACCTCTATGAGCATGTTACTTTCTAGATCATAAAATGTTTTTGCATTCTTTACCTCATTTGATCTTTCAACCTCCACACTCTCAAGAACTTATATTCCATCATCCCTTTTATCTCATTGGAAACTTAAAGAAACTAGCTCTGGATTCTTAGCTCCCAACTGCTACTGTAGGACAGCAGTCACAAGCACTTGAAGCCATCACGAGTCAGAGTCTACTGGGATCTTTACATCTATCACCTCCAATTCCCTCAGGACAACAGAGGCTGGGTATGCAGCTTGATGGTAGGTGTGTGGTTGGCATGCTTAAGGCATTCCATTCTCAGTATCAAAAATATAATTACACCAGAGAGGAAATGCCATTTTGTAAGTGAATTAATTGAGACTTAAGGATTAACTAATTCCCCCAACCCCAAGCTTAATGAAAACAACAAACAGCAACAAATAAATATGTAAATCAACCAAAGCAAAGATTCTAACTCCAAAACCTTACAAGAGTAGGGGTGTGAATCTGAGCTAAGCACACTATTGTTAGCAGAGTGCTTGGGTTCACGCCTACAATCCTAGCTGCTCAGGAAGCTGAGATTTTAGGACTGAGGTTTGAAGCCAGCACTGGCAGAAATATCTGAAAGACTCTTATTTCGAATTAACTAGCAAAAGGCCAAAAGTAGAGGTGTGACTAAAGTGATAGAGCACCAACTTTGAGTAAAACAACTAAGCAAGAGTGAAAGGCCCTAAATTCAAGCCCAAGTACTGAGATGAGCACATTCACACACGCACACACACACACACACACACACACATTATATGTATATACGCATGACATATCACAATGAGACCCCTTGTATAATTAATATACATCAATAAAAAATAAAGCAGGGGCCTGGTAGTTTGGCCTAGTGGTAGAGTGCTTACCTAGAATGCACAAAGACCCAGGTTTGATTCCTCAGTACCACGTACATAGAAAAAGATGGATGGGGCGTGATGGCTCAGGCCTGTAATCCTAGCTACTCAGTAGGCTGAGATCTGAGGATAGCTGTTCAAAGTCAGACTGGGCACTAAAGAACATGAGACTCTTATCTCCAGTTAACCACTAGAAAACCGGAAGTAGCACTGTGGCTCCAGGGGTAGCTTGAGTTAAAAAGCTCAGGGACAGTGCCCAGGTCCAGAGTTCACAACTGGCCAACAAGGGGGGGGGGGGAGGGAGAGAGGGAGAGAGAGGAGAAGAGAAAACAAAAGAGAAAAAAAAGCCAGAAGTGGTGCTGTGGCTCAAGTGGTAGAATGCTAGCCTTGAGAAATCCCAAGGACAGTGCTCGGGCCCTGAGTTCAAACCCCAGGAGTGGCAAACAATAATAGTAAAGCAAGAAAAAAACTCCACAAAACCCTAAGGCTGGGCCAGGAGTGTGGCCTAGTGGTAGAGTGCTTGCCTAGCATGCACAAAGCCCTGGGATTGATTTCTTGGTACCACACACAGAAAAAGCTAGAAGTGGTGTTGTGGCTTAAGTGGTAGAATGCTAGTTTTGAGAAAGCTCAAGGACAGTGCCCAGGCCTTGAGTTCAAGCCTCAGGAGTGGCAAAAAAAAAAAAAAAAAAAAAAAAAAAAAAAAAGCCTAAGGTTGGGGATTGAGCTCAATAGAAGAGTATTTTATCTAGAATGCACAAGGCCCTGGTTGCTTCCTAATAACAGAAGAACAAAAATCAACTTCAAAACCTTCACCCTAAACTCCATGTTCCTCAAGTCTTCACTAACATCTAGAAGAGAAAACGCAAGGAACTGCAACATGACAAAGATGTTAATCAGCGTTCCTATCAATACTTTCTCTATTCAAGTGCAAATGAGGACAGCATAATAAGAAATAAAAAATTTACAAAAAAGCTGACATCAGGAGCCAGGAAAGACCTCTCCATTGCCAAGTAGCCGAGTGACACAGGGACAAAAAGCAGAATTTTTTCACTTATTCAGTCTGAGGGTGGAGTCAGACAAGGTAGAAACAACAGACCGGAGAATCACATCAGTAATAGCTAATGCATGACGAAACGTGTGGTCCAAGGCCTGTGCAGATTGCTGTGCATTTCATGACATCTTCCTCATGTCCACAGCATGGGTCTGACAGAGGGTATAAAGCCATGCAGGCCAGCTACAGAGCCCTCTTGAACCATACAATACCCAGGTCGTGCCCCTGCACCTACCTTGGGAGAGGTAATTTTGATGTAAACAATGATGGGAGCCAGCGAGGTCTTGGAGAGCTGGGCAGGGTGGTTGATGGTGTCAGCATCTAGGGCAACCAACTGAAGGGTCCGGGCTAGCTCAAAGATTCGCTCAATCTCACTCTGCACCTCGGCTGGAGACATGGAGTCATGGAAAGGGAGGTGTAAGTTAGTGCCCAGGAGGTAGCAGAAAGAAGGAAGCTTCTGGAGACTCTCCATCTCCCACCCCATGATCCAGAAGAGCAAGTGAGGAATAAAAGGAGGTGGATAGTTTACCCAGGCTGGAACGGGTATTGGATCGCTCAATGATGATATGCTTGCTGGGATTGTTGAGAACTGAGCGCTTGGCCAGGGAAATGTCAGCTGTCACTCGTGTGATGGAGATCCTGAGTGATGAGGCACAGAAGGGAACTGAGGGTCAGGCTAGACTAGAATGAGCAACCCAGGCCCAGGCCCTGGCCTCCAGGCCTCCCTCTTGTCCCTCAGCCTCAGAGCCCTCGGCTTGTCCTTCTAGAGAGCCTGCTCATCTCTAGGTGGGGTTGGGAAGTCAGCTCCCAGGGTCTTACCTGCCATCAAACCGATGTTTCAAGAAGTCAAATAGAGCTTTCTGCATCATGTCTGTGACCTGCCGTTGAGGGTTTGGAGGGGAGGAGAAGTCAGGAATTGAAATCCACCCGCGGGGTGGCCTGATGGAGCTCGGACCCTCACAATCCACCTTCTTTTGAAATTGCTGGGATGAAGGGCCCGCTGTTGTGTGTGGCGGGGAGAGGGTGGTCCTTCTGGGGCTAGGACTCCAATGTAATTTGATTTCAAAGGTCCTTCTAGGTGGTATCTCTGGAGGGCTTAGAGGCATCCTCGCTGGACTGAGGCCTTCTGAGGGGGGTCTCCTGTGGGTCAGGCCCTTGTAGGAGTTTTCTCTGGATCTCTGTGATCCTTTGGGGCGGACACCCTGGGAAACTAGACCCCTCTCAGGGCTTCCTCTGGGTCTGTGGATCTTTCTGGGTCCCTTGGCCCGCTCCCCTCTAGGCATCCTACCTCGTAGCCCTTGAGCGACGGTCCCACCAGGATGATGGGTCTCATGGAAGGCACCACGTCATACGGGGGCACATGCTCTGTCTGGGGTGGGGGAAGCAGGGAGGGGAAATCCCAGAGTGGGGATGGCATTTCACCCTCTCCCTCAGCCTCCAGATCCCACCATGCAGCCTTTCCTCCCCCTGGTCCCAGAGCCCAGATGTGGGGATCCAGGAGGGGTTGGGGAGGGAGGACCAGGAAGGGTAGGGAAGAGAGGACAGATATGAGAGCGGGTGTTAGAAGGTCACCCAGCTCATCCCAGGGGTGGAGAGGGGGACACAGAAAGCTGTGATACTCACCGACTTCTGCTTCTGTTTGGCTGGGTCCAGAGATTGCCAGGAGGGGGAGGGGGAAGGGGAGAGGAAAAAGGGGAGGGCACCCAGGCAGGGGCAAAGGGCAAGGAAGGAGCCAGGACCAGAGAGGGAGGGAGAGCGGCAGACGAGGAGAGATAACAGGGCATGCGTGTTAGTGACAGACAGAGCCAGAAAGGGAAGGGAACCCCATGCCAAGGGGAAGCAAGAAGTAGTCCTGGCCAGGGCTGGAGGCAGGACCAATCATTAGTCCACTGGACTTGGACAATCCCCACCCCTCTTCTACCTCTTGGGGGAAAAAAAGCTGCAAATGTGGCAACCCCACCTCCTTTCAGGGGTCCCTTGTCTGTCTTGCTCTGCAGCCAAGAGACCCTCCTTATGTGCCTACACATAAAGGGCAAAGAAGGAATGGCATCTCACTCCCACTTCCCAAGCCAGAGTGGGGCACACGTTGGAATATTTCATTGCATTGGTAATGACCAAAGGTCATGTCTTATTACCACTATCCCTGCTTCTACAGGGCAGAAGATTCCAAGGGCAAGAGCCACCCCTTCCTGGTGAGTGAATGGCCAAGGTGGGGTTGTATGTGGAGAGGGATGTGCCCACCCCAGCCCTCCCTCTAGCTTAGCAGAAAGCCCTGAGGTCCACAGCATGAACTCGTATGCATCGATCTTCTTCAGCCCCCTTTCCTTGCCAAGAGCTGGGCCTTCACCACCCACCTTACAGGAACCCAGCCACAATTACCTTCTTAAAGAAGGGGATGCGCTTGCCATGAGGTGGTGGGGTGGTGACACTGCTAACGCTAGTCTTGGCGGAGCTGCTCTGCTCCCCAAACTCTGCCTCCTCATCCTCTAATTCTAAAGGGTCTAGTTCAAAGGCTAAGTTAGTCATTTCATTACCTGGACCAGAGGTGAGATGGAGAGAGAGGGAGGTGAGGAGGAGAGGAGTGAGATGAGCATGGAGACACAGAACAGAACACAGGGATGGGATGGGGAAAAAAGAAAGAAAAAGAGGTGAATGGAACAGGGCTGGGAGAAATGAATGGGGGGGGGAATGGGGGCAGGGAGGAGTAGGCAGAGAGATGGAGCTACCAAAGAAGAGGGAGAGGAGAGACACGACAGGTGCAGCTTACTGGGGGTACACTATGCCCCGTGGAGGGGGTACTCATTAGGTGAGGGGGGACTCAAGACTGGAGTACCCCCTGCTAGAGGGAGGAGGGGTCAGGCAACGGGGAGCCCAGCCCACCCAGGAGTACCTTCCCATCCCTGAGCTTGGCAGCAAAACTCTTACCACTGGCAGGGGGTGTGGGGCGGCGGGTGCCAGTCACCACGTCTCCCAGGCTGGAAGTGGAGTTGTCACCTGATTTGCTGTGTAGGCAGGGAGGCAAATGGAGCTGGTGAGCCACAGGGTGCGCATACAGGCAGGGGACCCAGGCTTGTCATAAGCTGTGCCCTCAGAGGTCCTCCAGCACCCCACAAGCAGCTCCCTGAGGCCAGTCCTGAGACCTGGCTGGCAGCCTCTCCAGGGTGGCAGGGCCCCCCATCCCTAGCCAGACACCTGGAGCTGAGGCGGTTCTGGCGCATCATCTGTTCCTGCAGCAGGCGCAGGCTGTCCAGTTTGACGGGGCTGGGGATGAAGCCAACCTCACAGCCCTCCTTCACCAGCCGCCCGATCCACCAGTCATTATTGTATTTCTGCAAACAACAGCAGGTAAGGTGGAAGAGACCCGAAGGTCTTGCACTGGAGGTGCAAGCCACAGCCCCCCTCCAGGGAACCACTGGATTGCTCACCCTGCACACAAAGACCTCTATGCCAGCTCCAGCCTACAAGGAGAGCCCCCCCCGCCATGCCCCCAGTTCTCAAGACAATACCAGAACTATCACCCTCTCTCACCATGGTGCCCTTCCCTTAAAGAGAAGAGGAAAGTCTTTCCTGCCTCTTTGGGACCCAAGCTGCTGGAGGCAGGCAGGAGCAAATGCAGATACCTATGCACTCTAAGCCCATCACCACTCCAGCCACAGGCCACATGACAAAGTGACCTAGGCATTACCACCCATTAACCAATGAAAAATCAGAGGCTCAGAGAGGTGGAGAGATTTGCCGAAGGTCCCACAGCAGCCTGGCTCAGGAGACATTTTCCCCCACGATAGCTTGGGCTGCCTGTCTCCTGACACCCACTCCTATCTTCCTTCCAGGTGCCAGGCACTCAGCCCACCTCCTTGATGTGCAGGAAGTCCTTAGGCTCAAAGGTAATGGCCATTCCTTGTACGGGTACGTCATCTCCTGGAGATGGATTGTAGCCAACGTTTGTCCGCACAGCAAAAGCCACTGGCTTAGTCTAGGAGGTACACAAAAATGGCGAGTGTTGACACAAAAGAGCTAAAGCCTAACAATAATAATAATGGAGATGGTGATTATCCAGATGTTTACTTTGTAAATAATTCATTAAAATGTACACAAGGGACTGAGGATGTGGCTTAGTGGTAGAGTGCTTGCTTAGCATGCATAAAAACCTGAGTTCAGGGTGGGGAGCATAGCCTAGTGGTATAGTGCTGGCCTAGCAAGACAAAGCCCTAGGTTTGATTCCTCAGCACCACATACTCAGAAAAAGCCGGAAGTGGCACTGTGGCTCAAGTGGTAGAGCACTAGCCTTGAGCAAAACCAAAAAAAAAAAAAAAAAAAGACAGTACCCAGGCCTTGGGTTTAAGCCCCAGGACTGGCAAAACAAACAAACAAATCTGAATTTGATTTCTCTTGAGCAAAAGAAGCTCAGGGATGTGCCCAGGCCCTGAGTTCAAGCCCCAGGACTAGCAAAAAAAAAAAAAAAAAAAAAAAAAGCACACTAAAGTCAAGTACTGGTGACTCATACCTGTAATCTCAGCTACTTTGAATGCTGAGATCTCAGGATCACGTATCTCATTAATTCCCACAAAAAATCCTATGAAGTTATGTAGGTTTTATTTTCATTGCATTTACTTAGTTTGAAGTTTTAGCAAGGATTTATTTTAGTATAACAGGATAAAGTAAAGAAAAAAAGAGAAACATTTCCTGCCCCACCACCCCATTTAGGAAATGGGGATTAAAAATTCCCATTTATCTGAATAATATATCCCTTGAGGAAGAATCCCAGGATTTTCTTTCCTGTGTGTTTATCTTGCTTCTTCATGGTCTATTATGCCAGCTGAGGTTTTCTGTACAGGGAAATCAAACTGAGGGGTAGGAGCAGAGTGTTCTGCCTTAATTTTTTCTCTTCTCTTTCATTTGTTTTTGTATTTGAGTCAGAGTTTTGATATGTTGTCCGGGCTGGACATCAACTTTTTGCACTCAAATGATCCTCCTGTCTCAGATTCTCAACTAGTTGGGACAACTAATACTAAGTATTTGCCATTTATCTAGATATTTGATCTGTTAATCATTCCAGACGTTTAACCTGTCTGTGAAGTCCACAATTCTCAGTATTGCAATGAATGATGATTTTCAAGTTCATCTAAGTAATCGTGCTTTATCACCTCAGTTAGAAAGCAAACAATGATTTCAGAGCATGTCCGGCTAAAAACCTGGCATTTATCCAGGTGTGGTAGAACACACTTGTAATCTCAGCCACTTTTGAGGCAGAAACAGACGTATCAAGAGTTGAGCCCAACCTCTGCAATGTAGCAAGAATCTGTCTCAAAGTTTAAAAAAAAAAAATTTAAATAGCCTAGAGTAGTGGCACACACCTATAATCCCAATTCTTGGAGGCAGAGATAAGAGGATCGTAAATTCTAGGCCAGCTTAGGGTATATAACATAAATAAAAACAGTTCAGTAGTAGAATACTTGCCTAGAAAGTGGAAGGCCTGCCAAGTGCTGTAGCTCACATCTGTAAATCCTAGTGACTCAAGAGGCTGAGATCAAGGTTGTCAGCCTGGTTAGGAACGTCCAAGTGACTCTTATCTCCAATTAACCAACAAAAGAACCAGAAGTGGCACTGTGGCTCAAAGTGGTAGAGAGCTAGCTTTGAACAAAAAAGCTCAAGGATAGCACCCAAGCCCTGAGTTCAAGCCATACAACCAACAAAAAAAAAACAAGAGAAAGAAAATGCTAAGCCCTGAGTTCAATTCCCAGTACCGACCAAAAAAAAAAAGGGAAAAAAATCAGGGCTTCAATTCCAGCCTAAGCAGTTTGATTCAGGAAGAAGTAGGTACTTTTAGTGCGTATGAAGCACCCAGTATGTATAGAAACAGTACCACATACTGAGGCAGCTGATATGGCCCTTATTTTACAGCGGAAGGATGAGACTCATGGGGGTCAAGGGTGCACCACTGGAGTGATGGGCCAGGGTTTGACTCTGGATCAGTTCAGGCTCTCGTGGATCTGGAAACCCGTAGGGAAATCATGCCAGCAGGCCCCTCCCACATCTCCCTCACCTTGGCTTTCTCAAGCTGAGCTAAGGCCTGACGTTCTGCCTCCTTCCTTAAGGCCTCCCGGTCCTCCTCCAGAGACACATCGGAGTCTGACGGCCGACTGGTATAGGACTCCGCTGAGCCCTGAAAGCAGAAGGGGCCAGCTCAGGACCAGAGCTACCTCCCTGGCTCCTAGGCCTGGAAGGAAGGCATCTAGATGCCACCCACCATAATCTCTCAAACCCCATACTAGGAAACCTAGCATGATGCCTAGGAGGAGGTAGAGGGACTCTATGGGAAGACAGTGGCCCTGAGAAGAGCAGCAGCAGCAGCAGCAAGCAGTGGGTTAAGGCAGATCCAAGGACAGCTGCCTGGAGCCCTGGGAGGAGTGGGAACTTGATAGGGGCACAGGGCAGAGGAGGAGTGCCAGGGGACAAGTCCTGCGGCCCCGCTCCTCCTTCCTTACCCTGCCACTGCATCACTAAGACGTCTCAGCCAAAGCCTAGTGGTTTCCCTTCAAGAGACCACAGACACCAGCTAAGGCCCAAGTCTCTGCATTACTGTGCATGCGTAGCCTTGCTCAGTATGATGGGGCCACCAACATGAATGCTGCTTTCTGCTTGAGTGTGTAGAAAGCCAGAGTCCTACCTCTTCTGCCCTTCTAGTTGATATTCTACCTGAATCAGGCCACAGCATGATTCTCTGGTGGCACAGACAGAAGCTTAAGGTTAAGAGCAAGACATAGGACAGGCTTTTCCCAAACATTACACTGCCAGGTGCTTGGGCAAGGCAGGCTAGAAAACCCAGGTGTGCCAGGAAACTAGTTTTGACCACACTGACCAATCCAGAGCACAAGGGACTCTCTTAGGGACACCTAGATATGTAACATATATGTGTCAGATACCAGGCACATGTACCATATCTAGCAGTACAGGTCATGGACATGCTGAGTCATGTGTACATTTCAAAGATCAATGACAAAAAGTGCCCGGGGGTTGTTCTATGGTATATGTGGACTGTGGGTGACAGAGTCACGCTGGATACCCAGAGGTGTGTGTCCCTGAGGATAGAATCCAAATAAGTGCAGAAGACAGGAGGTCTAGATTTATGTGTGATTTCTGGGCTGGTGGCAGCCAGAGATGGGAAGGAATGTGGGAAGGGATCAGGATTGCAGACAGATGGCCACTGAGAGAGGAAGGTCCATTGGCTTGACATGGAAAGGAACCCAGGAAGGAGATGACCAAGTTACACCTGTCCTCAGAGGTCCCTGGTCATTATCTGGGTCAGATGCCCACCCCTGTCCCAGACAAATCATGAAAACAGGCTAGAGTTGGGGGTCACTAGTAGAGGCTGGAAAAAAACAAAAAGATACCAAGCAAGGAAAAGGAAAAGCAGTTCACCCACTCTCCTGCCCTCCTACCAGAAGCACCCAGAGTGAGGGAGACAGCCAGAGAGCCAGAGAGCCAGACACAGAGCAAGAGAAACAGATGCAGAGATAGACAAACAGAGATGCTCACTGACCCAAACACACACACACACACACGCACACACACCAGAAATAGTGAGAAACAGGAAACAGTGAGGAGGTAGCCACAGGCTAGATGAAGGCTCCACCAGCTTTCCAAGGGCTGCTCTACTCACCCACCGCCTGCCCCATCCCCAGCTCACCACCACCAGGGTCCGGCTGGGCACCTCCATCCCGGCACCCTCAGTGCCCAGCCCCACTGGCCTAGGAGGTGGCCCACGCTGCCCATTTCCCCCAACGGGCTCAGGTTACAAGCAGAGTTGCTACATGTGCAAACTGCTGGGGTATATTTAGCTCAGAGATGTGGCAAGGTCTATCTCCCCCCCACCCCCCCACCCCGCAACACTCCTGCCACCTACTGGGGATAGGAGCTAAGAGCTGGGAGGAGGAAGAATTAGAGGCTGGGGTCTGACCTCCTCCTGGTTGGCAAATATGAATAAAAGCAACCAAAGTGCTTTCCTGCCAACAGGGATAACAAAAGCACGCTACCAACCTTCCTAGTGCTATCCCTGGCCCAGTTCTGCAACAGGAGGGATGAGGAAGTGATTGAAAAAAGGACTCCCCATCTGTTTGTGTTCTTAGGAGACACTTGGATGAAGGCCTCCCTTCCAGAAACTCCCAAGTCAAGCTTAAGCTCACAAGTGCCAAGTTTAGAGGCAGAAGAATAAAAAAGAAGACCTTCACTCCCGTCTGTGGTGGATTTTCTTGTCCACTCTCCTGGCCCTGGGGAGAAAGGGACTCATCCCTAGAAGTGTCCTCCCACCTGTGGTCCTCTGCCCTCACATGCCCTGCTCATTTCCTCTTTTATGTGTTGCTTGCCTTGTCTGATCCCAGGATCCTCTCGCCTTTTCTGGGTACCAGGTTTTGCTGAGATGCTCAGTAGTCATAGCAACCACATGCCTCCTCACTGCCTCTCCCTGGGCCTAAGATGGCCCAGGGTTGAGAGTTGGAAGCGAAGCAAGTGGTAGCTTCTTGGCTGAGTACAGGAGGCCCAGAAAACTACTCTCAACATCCCTATCTTCAGAGAGGGATGAGGGGCTCCTACTAAATCAGATACTTCTGCCGACCCCACCACACTTTCTCTGCATATTAAACAGTCATGCTTGGATTTGGGGAATGTATCTCCCTGACCCATACCTACCCAAGGCTCCTGGAACCTAAATGTCCCAGCTCTTCATTCCCTAGCACCTGCCTCCACTCCACCCTGTCACAGATTCCGGGGGAGGACATAGAATCAGACAGCCGGCAGGGGGAGTGGGTGACAGCCCGAAGCAAGCCAGGAGGAGGCAGGCCAGGCTGTCCCTGAATGAGATGACGCAGACAGGCAGGCAGGCAGGCAGGCAGGCAGGCGCAGGGGCTGGTGGTTGATGCTGGAGGAGGGGCTGGCGGGGGTGGGGGCTGAGGCAGTGGGTGCAGCTGACAGCACATCTAGGAGAGGTCACAGTGTGTCAGGGTGTTGGGGTGGTTCCAAGCAGGTGACAGATGACATGGGGAAGAGTGCCTGGAGAATGCTGCAGGCCAGCTCACCAAAGCTAGCCTATGCCAACGAGCCACCTCCCACTCTCAGCCCAGCCTCCCCGTTACCTGGCGGACAAAGCTGTTGGATGTTGTATCTGAGGATGTACTCCCATCTGACCGCTTAAACCGCCCTTTCCTCTTGCTGTATTTACCCTGGAGAGGCCAGGAAAGAACAAGAGTAGAATCAGACAGGCCCTTTTCTTGCCCTTATCCCACCAGGGCCAACAATTCAGCCAAGCCTGGGTAATATCATTCTTGCTCCACACAGCCCTACTCCCACCCCTGCCTCTTCTAGCAGAGGTGGTACAGCCCGGAAGGGAGGGAGGGTCTCTGATCTCACAGGGAGGGCTCAGACCACAACCCCTGTAGGGAACAGGGAACAGAGCCTTGAGGGCTCATATTGGGACCCCCAAACCAAGCCATAGGCTGAGAAAGGAAAAGTCTGAGGAACTGGAAGCTCATTAGGCAGCCAAGCTAATTAAGATGCTGGGCAGGCTGCAGAGGCCTCTGGGGAAGGGAAAGGCTGCCTGCAGTGCTGGGGGTGCAGTGAGAGAGATGGGAAAGTCCTCTCTTGCTTCCTCTCAGCTCCAGTTGAGTGTGTCTGGACTCCAGAGGGAGGAAGGATTGATGGATAACCCAGGGGCCCAGCCTGGCTTTTCCCCTGAGTCCAACTCTTCTCTTCTAGTGTATGGAAAGGATGGTGGCTCTGAGCTCTTGAAAACTCATAGCTACATAAAACCTTACCTGGACATAAAATATTAAACCTCACCTCTGGCCTGCTGCCCTGGCAAGACTTTTTCTCAACCCCTTCCTCATAATTACAGTGGACATTCTTCTCTCCAAGGAGACAAGAACTCCCTCTAATGTTCTTCCCCAAAGTACCAACCCAACAACACCAATCTAAAAGCCCTTTAGCCCTGCCTCAAACCAAGCTTAAGACACAGTCCCACAGGTCCCACAGCTGGCTGCTGGCCTCTCTGACAGGGCTCCTGGATGAGGCTAATGGATGCTGCCTGAATGTCAAGCAGCCATAGGAGCCAGGTATTGTAGGCCTCCTGTGGGGTAAGTTGCTTCTGCACCCTCCCCTCTACACATACACTGGGCCTTCACTCAGTCCATAAGGTTAGATGTCTGGGGCTTAGTCCCCCACATTCCTGCCCCAGCCTCCATCTCAGATTTCCTTTGGCTAAAGAACCTAGATGAGCCACAACCACACTTTGGGCTCTGGCTCATGGGTCCCGGGTACAAGAAGGAGAACAGATAATGGGAGATGAGGGAATCTTTAGATCCTCCAGGATCCTCCATCCCCTCCTCTTCTCTCAATCCAGACTTATTCCCGAAGTAGTTTTTAGGCTCCCTACAAACCTGAGAGGATCCCACAGTGTGCCCCAGACTCACACCCTTCTCCCACCCCACACTGGGCAAAGGGAGTGGTGCTCAGAGAGACAGGGGACAGCTGAAAGGAAGGCCCCAGTCAGCTGCTTTTCAGGCTCCAAGGGGCCTGGGGTGGGGGAAGGAAGTATTTTTAGGTCTGACCTGACCCCCTACACACCCATAAACACACGGCCACGGCAGATAACAGTTGCTCAGGCTGGCCACAGCAATGCAGGAGTTAATGCTATCCTTGGAGAAGGACGTGTCCCAGAGAAATCCCCTGGCATGGCTGTCCTGGTCTGTGCTGATGGTCACTCTACTGGAACTCACCTTGCCCAAGAACGCCCCAACTCAGGGGCATAGGAAAAGTGTGATGGGGAGAGCAGACCCCCATTCCGGCGGGGAACCAGTTTCCTCCCCTCCAGGACAGTGAGTTGGCATCAGTCCAACTTTCCAAACTTTGGAGGCGTTTTAGGGGGGCTGGGGAGAAGGGCCAGCCAGCGTGGGCGTGGGGGGGAGGGGAATTGGTCCAAGATAGAAGAAACCCAGGTGGCTGGTAGGGGGAATCCTGGCTCAGGACTGTCCCCCTTCTCCACCCTCGAAAGCCAGGGTCTGCAGCCTCGAAGGCCTTGTTGGCACCGCCCTCTGACCATCGACGGCCATCTCCCTGTGCCACCCCCGCCCCACCCACCGCCGCCCGGCGCCCCCAAGCGTGCTCAGCGTCGCCCCCCTTTGCCTTGGCTCACTCGCGAGCCTCCTCTTCACAAGGCCCGGATCCTCCCACCAGCACCCCCACTTTCAGCCCACCGACCCCAGGACTCGAGCAGCGGGGACCAGAAGGAAGGCGACGAGTGACAAGCAGCCCGCCCACCCCTCCTCGCTCCGCCGCACCGCAGCCCAGCTCCGGGCCCAGCGCCCATCCATCATGAACCTGCGAGAATGGGCGGGGGGGCCCTCGCGGGCAGGCACCCCTCGCCCCTCCTTCCCGGGATTCCTCCAGCCCATCCCGAGGTCCACGGCCCCCTGCGCGCCCGGCGCGGAGCCTCACCTGCGGGCTGGGATCGAAGACCTCCATGGGGATCTCCTGGGAGGGTGGGTATGAACCCCGGGACATGCTGCTCTTCTGGACCATGGAGAGGAGCCTCCGCTCCGGCCGCCGGCCCGGCCCAGCCGGGCTCCCTCAGCGCATGGGAGAGGCGGTCGGGGACGAGAGCGGCGCGGCGCCGCGCAGCCAGCACCGAGCGCGGCCACCCCGCCGGGCCCCGAGCCGCCCCGAGCCGCCGGGCCTCCCTCCGCGCTCCCGCTCGCGCTCGCGCCTCCCCGCCGCCGCCGCCGCCGCCGCCTCCGCCCCTGAAGGCTCAGCATCTCCCCCCGCCCCCTCCGCTCCCACCGCCCCTCCCTCGCTCCCGCCCTCCCCGCCGGCCCCGCCCCGCGCGGCCGGCCCCCACCCCCCGCCGCGCACAGACAATGAGAGGGCGGCCACGGGGCCCGGCTCGTGGGGTTCCGCGGGGGGCGGGGAGGGCGTGGCGCGTGGCAGGGGGTGACCGGGGGCACCGGTTGGCCTGGCTGGCACCGCCTCCGTCTCTGTCCTGAACCGTCAGCCCCGTGGGTCTCTCTAACCCGATTCCTGCTGGGGGGCCACTGGCACTTCCCCGACCCGCTGATCCTGGGACCTGACTTGAGCTCCTTTCTCTGCAGCATGGGGGCCCTAGGCCGCCTTGAACCAAGCAAAATTGTTTCTGCTTCTCCATCCTGGCTGCTGGCTAGAGGCAGACGCTGGGGTGAGGTGAGCCTCCAGGAGACACAGCAACAAGAAATCCCAGCGACCCAGAAAGGCATCTGCTCTGGTTGAGTTCCTAGGGCCCTCAAGGGTCTGACTATACCTTAGGTGAGAAAGGAATCTTAGAGGAGGGAACTGGGGATGTGGCACTTGCCAGCATGCATGAAGCTCTGGGTTTGATTCCCCAGTACCACATGCACAGAAAAGGCTGGAGGTGGTGCTGTGACTCAAGTCGTAGAGTGTTAGCCTTGAGCAAAAGAAGCTCAGGGATCTATCTTCAGGGATAGTGCCCAGGCCTTGAGTTCAAGACCCAGGACTGGGAGGAGGGGGAAATGAAGATGGAGAAAGAGGAGAAGGGGAAAGAAAGAAAGAAAGAAAGGAAAGAGGTGGAGGAAAATATGGAGCTGAGAGAGATAAGACAGCCCAAAATCAGATTTCCTGATCTTTGACCTAGCAATGCTCCCCTTTATCCTTTTTTTTCTTTTTTTTTTTTTTTTTTGCCAGTCCTGGCCTTGAGCTCAGGGCCTGAGCACTGTCCTTGGACTTTCTCAAGGCTAGAGCTCTGCCACTTGAGCCTCAGCACCACTTCCGACTTTTTTCTATGTATGTGGTACCGAGGAATCGAACCCGGGTCTTGATGCATGCTAGGCAAGCACTCTACCACTAGGCCAAACTCCCAGCCTCCCTTTATCCTTGAGGGAACAAATTCCCAAGGCTTGAACCACTCCTCACCATGACTGAAGGAGAGGAGTAAGAGACTGGCTCGTTGGGGTTAGCTTAGCTCAGGCTGTTGTTTCTGGTTGTATGGCAGTGGACAAACCACTGCATTCCTCTCTAAGCCTCGTTTTTCTTTCCTATAAAATGGAGTTCCTGGCACTGTGGGGATTTGCTCCCTTGGGATTATTGGGAGGCTAAGTGTGGAAGGATTGCTAGGTTTTCTGGAGATGCTGTAGGAGCAGAGCAGGAGTCAGTCATGGCATGAGGACCCATTTCCTTCCTGCTGCACACTTGCCCAGCTCTATGAAAAGTGCATGAAGCTTTTCCCAAGTCAACAA
This sequence comes from Megascapheus bottae, assembly GCF_031878675.1. Lineage (NCBI taxonomy): Eukaryota > Metazoa > Chordata > Mammalia > Rodentia > Geomyidae > Megascapheus > Megascapheus bottae. The sequence goes on from NC_143525.1 coordinate 33,593,041, forward strand.
TCCCTAAATAATGCTAATTTAATGGAGCAAAGCCTGTAGAATGTGTGGACTTTCCTTAATGCTGGGTTTCTTTTCCTTTCTCTTCTCTCTCTCTCTGTCTGTCTCTGTCTGTGTCTCTGTCTCAGTCTCTGTCTCTCGCTCTGCCTTTTTTACTTGTGCCAGTCCTGGGGCTTGAATAATGACCTGGGTACTGGCACTGTCTTAGAACTGTGATCCTCAGCTGAGTGGTCAGGCTCACGCCTGTAACTCTAGCTACTCAGGAGGCTGAAATCTCAAAATGGTTGTTCAAAGTCAGTCCAGACAGAAAAGTATCTGTGATACTCTTCAATGAATGACCAAAAAGGCAGAAGTGGAGCTGTAGCTCAAATAGTAAAGAGCTAGCCCCCTTGAGCAAAAAAAGCTCAGGGACAGCTCCCAAGCCCTGAGTTCAAGCCTCAGAACAGGCATAAATCAAAAAATACTGTGATCCTCTGATCTCAGCCACTTGAATAGCTAAAGTTATAGGCATGATCCACCTTGGATTTTTTGTTGTTGTTAAACTCAGGGCTTAGGAGCTGTCCCTGAGCCCCCCCCCCTTTTTTTTTTTTTGCTTAAGGCTAGTACTCCACTTCCTGAGCTATAGCTCCATTTATGGACTTTTGGGTAATTTATTGGAGATAAGAGACTCACAAACTTTCTTGCCTGGGCTGGCTTTGAACCACAGTCCTCAGAAATCAGCTTCCAGAGTAACTAGATTATAGACATGAACCACTGGGTGCCCAGCTCACCTGGATTTTCTTTTTCTTCTTCTTTTTTTTTTTGCCAGTCTCTCCTTGGGTTTTTCTCAAGGCAAGAGCTCTACTACTTGAGCCACAGCACCACTTCTGGCTTTTTCTGTGTATGTGAGGAATCAAACCCAGGTCTTCATGCATGCTAGGTAAGCACTCTGCCACTAGGTCAAACTCCCAGCCATCACCTGGATTTTTATATTAAGTTCTTTCTCTGATCACATCATCTTGGGGAAGAACTGCAAGTATGAAGTCCAGCACTACTGTTCTGAGAATAGCTCCACCTATGGGTTAGGATCCTGTTTCCCACTAGGGACAAGAGCCTGGTATCACCAGGAAGACTGGACTTTGAAAACTGAATTTGTTACTTCAGCTGTAAAATGAGGTTTAAAAAGTTGCATTGTTATGAAACAGTGGCATAAACATTGATTTTCTTTTTGGATTTTCCATCTATACTTGACAGGAAAGGTTCAAACACAGGAGACAGAATGAAGGCCTGTCATGGTGTTACACATCTGGAATCCTAACACTAGGAGGAAAGCAGAAGCAGGAAGGTTGCAGAGTTGAAGGCCAGCCTTCAACAAAGTACAACCAACTCCCCCAAAACAAATAGGCAAACTGGGAATGTGGCTTAGTAATAAAGTCCTTGCCTAGCCTATGTGAAGCCCTGGGTTCAATTCCTCAGTACCCCATAAAAAAAAAAAAAAAAAAAAAAAAAAGCTAGCACTCTACCATTTGGCCATAGCTCCACTTTCAGCTTTTTGGTGATTAATTGGAGTGTCATACACCTTCATTCCCTGGCTGGCTCCCCACCATGATCCTGAAAATTTCAGCCTTCTCACTGAATACTAAGTTGAAAATGAACTGTACAACTTGTAGATGGGATAGGAGGGAAAAACTGGGACAAAGCAAGGGAAGGGGTGACATTGTCCAAAAAGAAATGTACTTTTGCCCGTCTAGCATGCACAAAGCCCTGGGTTTGATTCCTCAGTACCACATACACAAAAACTGAAAGTGGTGCTGTGGCTCAAGTGGTAGAGTGTTAGCTTTGAGAAAGCCCAAGGACAGTGTCCAGGCCTTTAGTTCAAGCCCCAGGGCTGGCAAAAAGAAAGAAAAGAAAAAGAGAAAAAAACAAAAAACAAAAAAAAATGTACTCTTAGCCTGGCTCCGGTGACTTACAGCTGTACTCCTAGCTACTTGGAAGTTTGAAATCTGGAGATTGAGGTTCAAAGTCAGCCAGTGCAGGAAAGACCATGAGACTCTTATCTCCAATAGAAAAGACCAGAAGTGATTCTGTGGTTCAAATGCTAGAGCATTAGCCTTGAGTGAAAGAAGCTCATGGACAGTGCCCAGGCCCAGAGTTCAAGCCCCAGGATAGGAGGAAAAAAGAGTATTTTTTATCTGACTATGTAACTGTGTAACCTCCCTTTACATTCACCTTTATAATAATAATTTTAAAATCCCAGCCTTTTGAATAACAGGTATGAGCCACTGGCCTTGGGTTCGCAATATGATTCTTAGATCCAAAACATTCCCCCTGATGTTTTGCTTTGGTTATCCAAAACCATTGAATTTTTTCCCCCTTTAGTTTTAGCATTTATCCAGCCAGTGCAGTGTTTCTTGGGTGTGTACTACTTGCTAGGCTCTGGGCATGCTCCATTACCCACTGAGTCAAAGACAAGACTGGCTGGCTCCTGTTCTTTGGAAATTTGCTATCAGCAGGGCACTAATGACTGTAATTCTAGCTTCACTGAGATCTGAAGGTGGCTCGAAGCCAGCCAGAACAAGAAGTATGTGAGACTTTTATCTCCAATTAATCACAGAAAAAGCTGGAAGTAGAGCTGTGACTCTAGGAGTAGAGTGCTAGACTTGAGCGCCCATGTTTTCCTTTGCAAAGCTTAATCCACGTAATAGAAATATGACAATTAAGTTACTTTACAGAGAAGGTAATTAAGGCACCCAACGCCTACGGATCTTACAAGCGGCACAGAAACAGCGCGTTTTGGTGATCGTTTGTGCCCCCCAGGCTCTCACGGGAAGGTTACCTCCGTGAGACATCTGTCATTACTCCCTCTCGCTTCTTTCACCACCTTTAGTCTGACACAACCATCCTTCTGGGGAGGGATGGAACTAAACTAGTTGGCTAGGCCACAGGAACCGAACTCCTCCCCCGGCCAGCGCCACCTCGCGTGACTTCCGGCCGTCCCGTAGCCACGTGATCCAATGTCCTTACTGCGCATGTGTCCTGGGAAGTCGGGCTGTACCACTTTGCCTTCCGGAAGGGGTATATTTCCGATGTTTTCAGGTTTAAAACCGATTTCGGGTCCTAGGCTCCTATTCTCCCAGGTAGTTAGGGAGGTTTTTAGTGTGTCTGGGCGTTTCCGAGAATGGAAGTATCGGTCGGGAATGAGAACACAAATGGGGATGGATTTGGGCTCTCCCCTTCGCAGATAATGGGAGAAGCCAGAGCAGAGCGAGCTCTTTCCTTTCGCTGCTGCGGCCGCAGCCATGAGGTGAGGGTTCGCGGGGGCTCCGATCCGAACCCACCGGAGACGGACGGGGCTTGGGGGTCCCGGCTTCGTGATCCTGAATAGGGAAGAGGGAACGCGGGGAACTCGGAACCGGCGGGTCCGGGAACTTGGGGTAGAAGGAGCACACTTGGGCCCCGGCCTGGAGGGGCTGAGGGTGGGGAGCGTCGCGGGACGCGGAGCCGCTGCCCCGGCTCGGGGCCTCCGCGGCGCCCATGCGGCAGAGCGGAGGCGGCGGAGGGGATTGGGCAGTGTCCGGCCCCCTAGGCTCGCTGGGCGCCCTCGGGAGCCACGCAGCTCTCCTGCCATGTGACGTGGGACCGGCCTGGCGCAGGCCTCGGGCCCGGGGTGCGTAGTTCCTGAACGCCTTCCACCCTGTCTTGGGGATAAGCAGCTGTGGTCGACGATCCTCACACCAGACTGGGAAGCAGATGGATCTGTCTGCCTCCCTAAGTCGTTCGCACTCAACAGTCCCAGCCGGATACCAGAGTGGATAAATACCCGCTTATTGTTTTTAACAGTGTTAAAAGAAAAAAGAAACAGATTCAAGATTTAGTTTGAACTGGAATCTTCCAGTGTAGCACGCTAACAAAGTTCAGAGCTATAACCATGATTTGAATTTGGGAACTTTTGTTTTTTTAAGATTTATTTGTCCATAATAGTACACAGACATTTGTGGGGGGGGGGAGGAAGGGGGAGGATATGTTTCACTGACTCACTTGTAAAGTGCTTTACTGTATTGAAATACTTGAGGGTAAGGTTCTTGAGTTCCAGGTGGCTTCAGGGTTTAATAGGGAATTTTGTGTGTGTGTGTGTCCCAGTATGCTCAGGCTGCAGAAGAGGCTTGCCTCTAGTGTCCTCCGTTGTGGCAAAAAGAAGGTCTGGTTGGATCCCAATGAAACCAATGAAATCGCCAATGCCAACTCTCGTGAGTATTTGTGTTCTCTGGCTTTTACCCACCTGGCCTTGTTTTACATCAAATGTACAAACCACAGCCCAACTGACCTATGGAAACACCTTATTCAAAATACAGATCAGAGGGTTCCTGAAGGAGAGAGGGGAAGTTAATGCAGTCACTCAATAAGCAGGCCTATTGGCATGTAATTATTCATAGCAGTTAAGCAACGAGTCCTACAAATTTACTCTAAGGCTTCTACATTACTTTTATATTATATCAGGAATAATTTTTATCCTAGAAAACAGATATGGATGGAGTGCTTTTTATCACTTGCCAGTCCTGTGACTTGAACTCAGTGCCTGGGCATTGTCCCTAAGTTTTTTTGTTGTTATTGTTCGAGGCTAGCACTCTACCACTTGAGCCATTTCTGGCCTTTTGTGTTTTATGAGGTACTGAGAAATTGAACCCAGAGCTTTGTACATGCTAGGCAAGCACTCTACCATTGAACCACAAGGAATCAAGTTGGAGGTGGGGCTCAAGTGGTAGGGTACCTGCCTACCTTTAGCATGAGTCCTTGAGTTCAAATGCATAGCCTTCAATCCTGGGGTTTTAACTGGGCACTGTCTCTGAGCCATTTTTTCCCCTCAAAGCTAGTATTCCACCATTTGAGCCACATCTCCACTTGCTTTTTTTTTTTGAGTAGTTTGTTGGTAATGACAGAATCTGATGAACTTTCCTGCCCAAACTGCTTTTAAACTGTGACCTTCAGATCTCAGCCTCCTGAGTAGCGAGGATTATAGGCAGCTGCCAGCTTCCAGTAAAGTTTTAACGAAGAATAATTCCAATGTTGTTCACACTATAGGGTCTCCACCCAGTGATAATAATGTTACTGTGCTTTCTCAGGTCAGCAGATCCGGAAGCTCATCAAAGATGGGCTGATCATCCGGAAGCCTGTGACCGTCCATTCTCGGGCTCGATGCCGGAAAAACACCTTGGCTCGTCGGAAGGGTAGACATATGGGCATAGGTAAGCATGACTTTTTCTTTTTCTCCATGATTTAAAGTGTACAAGGCTGGGAGCATAGGTGCTAGAGTCCTGGGTTGGATTCCCGGCAAAAGTAAAATAAAATTCATACTAAAGTACATTCTGGATCTTTCCTTTTTGTCTTGTGTCATTTACTCATCACCTGGCCATGGTATTTGATTAGTTGTCTTTGTATGCATATGAACACTCCTGTTGTAACTGGTAGAACCCCTCTGTTATTCTGGGTTTCTACTGGGTACTTGAATAGTGGTTTTAGAAGATGGTTTTGTAGTGTCAGGATGATTTAGGAAGAATGACCAGCACTTCCCCCTCAGTGGGCTACCCTGGTTGGTGTGAGTCCAGTGTGGTGACATGCAACCTATAATTGATCTCAGCACTAGGAAGGGATTTAGGCTATCTAGTTCTAGGCCAGTCTAAGCTATGTAGTAAAACATGTCTCCTGGAGCCAGAAGTTTGGCCTAGTGATAAGGTGCTTGCCTAGAATGCACCAAGACCCTGTTTTGATTCCTCGGTACCACATACATAGAAAAGGCCAGAAGTGGTGCTAGGGCTCAAGTAGCAGACCACTGGCCTTGAAAAGGCCCGAAGACTGGGCCGGGAGTGCTTGCCTAGTGTTCACAAAGATCTGGGTTTGATTGCTTGGTGCCACATACATAGAAAAGGCTGGGAGTGGTGCTGTGGCTCAAGTGGTAGAGCCTTTTAGAAAACCTAAGGACAGGGCTCAGGTCCTGAATTCGAGCTCCAGCACTGGGGCGGGGGTTGTCTGAAGTTTTATCTTTGTTTTTGGTGCTGATCCTGGGGCTTGAACTTCTTGGTTACCACTTAAGTCACAGCTCCACTTCTGGCCTTTTGGTGGTTAGCTGGGGATAAGAGTCTCATGGAATTTGCTATCTGAGCTGGTTTTGAACTGAAATAAGTATGAGCCACGGACGCCCAGCTCTGAAGGGAAAAAAAATTATTTTTTTAATTGCCTGTGTTTCCTAAACCTCAAAGAAATTAAACTAGAGGTAGTGGTACCACTGAAGTGGTAGAATGCTTTTCTAGTGGCATAAAACTTATTTACTTATTTTGTGGGTCATGGGGCTTGAACTCGGCCTGGATGCTGTTCCTGTCCTACCCCTGGGCGTGGGCTGAGTCTCATGGACTTCAGTGCCCGGGCTGGCTTTGAACTTTGATCCTCAGATCTCAGCCTCCAGAATAGCTAGGATTACAGGCATCAGCCACTGCTCCCGGCACATAAGACTTGAGTAAGTGAAAGAAATTAAGTATTTAGAATGAGCATCTGTAAAATGGAAGTAATGCTTAACTGAAACTACAGGCTTAATGTAGACCCTTCAGGTTTACAATCTGTAGCTTGAGTGTAGGTCTAATGAACATCTAATAACATTCCTGCCTCCCTTCCCTACAGGAAAGCGAAAGGGTACAGCCAACGCTCGCATGCCGGAAAAGGTGACCTGGATGAGGAGGATGAGGATTCTGAGAAGGCTGCTGAGGAGATACCGTGAATCTAAGAAGATCGACCGCCATATGTGAGCTTACCCTCCAACTAATATCCATTTGCTGCCTTGATAGTTCCGTTTTTGCACAGAGCTCTGTCTCAGTGGCCTTGGGAATGGGGCCTTTTTAAAGAAAGTTTTCCCATTCTGGTCTGTTTTTCTCTGGTCCTCACATTGTGCCATCTGCTTTCCTAAAATAGAATTTATTTGCAAAGCAAATTCTGTTTAGGATCTGTACTAAAAGGCTGTTTGATAAAAGTGATATACTTAAATCATAAAGGGCTGAGAGTTTGGCCTAGTAATAGAATGCTTGCCTAGCATGCACAAAGACCTGAGCTTGATTACTCAGTGTCACATTTTTTTAAAAAAAAAGTAAACAGTAAAGCTTAGTGGCCTGGGGTGGAGAAGCACAGAAGCCATTGCTGACCAGAACTTCTGCTTATTGTACCCTGTAGGTATCACAGCCTGTACCTGAAGGTAAAGGGAAATGTGTTCAAAAACAAGCGCATTCTCATGGAACACATCCATAAGCTGAAGGCTGACAAGGCCCGCAAGAAACTCCTGGCGTAAGTTGAAGTCTTAAGGTTATGCTTCTGCTTCTCCAGCAGTGCTTTCCAAACTAACCATCTTTTTTCTCTCCTTTTTTCTCAGTGACCAGGCTGAGGCTCGCCGGTCTAAGACCAAGGAGGCCCGCAAGCGCCGTGAGGAGCGCCTTCAGGCCAAGAAGGAGGAGATCATCAAGACTCTATCCAAGGAGGAAGAGACCAAGAAATGAAGCTCCCTTCTCATGTCTGTACATAGTGGCCTCTGGTTACACAGATCCATCATTGAAATAAAACAAGTCTTTATCTTAACTGTTTTTGTCTACGCTGCTTCCAAAGTTTCTGGCTACAGTGAGACTTGAGAGCTGACTACCCATAGTTCAGAGCTACCCAGATAGGACCTAGGAGGTAGTTTCTTCCAGTTAGTCCATTTCCTTAGAGTAGGCTTTTGACCCTCAACTGCAAGAACTAATTTTTGCTTGGGCTGTGGATTAGTGGTTAGTGCTTGGCTAACATGCATGAAGCTTTATCTTGGATACAAGGTCATCTTAGAAGGTATGCAAAGATTGATTGGCCTTTTTATCCAAACCCCCAAAATACAATGCTCAGGAATGCTTTGTGGCCAGTCGTGGTCGTACATACCTATAGTCCCAGCACCGGGGAGGCTGGAAGATGAACATATTTCCTAAATGGTACTCAGAAAACATGCTTTAGCCAGGCGCAGTGTCTCATGCCTGTAATCCTAACTAAAGTCCAGGATAATTAACCACTAGAAAACGGAGTGGGGCTGTGCATCAAGGTGTAGGGTAGTACCCTTGTGCTGCTTTTTCACTGTAAGATCTACACTTGAAATGAACTGCTCTAGAATGCTCTCAGACAATGGGGGCTTATTTACTGTACTCATTACAGACGTACACTACTGAAGATGTCTGAACAGGTATAACTGATGATCTTTAAGCAATCCAACTTTCAAACTTGTTTCTTCCTACTTAAAAGGCTTTTTTTTTTTTTTTTTCTGTTAGTTGTGGGGCCCAGGCCTACCCCTGAGCTCTTCAGCTTAAGGCTAGAGCTTTGCTACTTGAGCCATAGTGCCACTTCTGGTTTTCTGGTGGTTAATCGTAGAAAAGTTGCAGATTCCAGCCTCAGGGTACCTGTGAATACAGGCCTGAGCCACTGGCACCCAGGTCCCCTTTATTTTGTTCTTGGTCATGCTGGCGTTTGAGCTTACTAGATGCTATATTACTGAGTCCTAATTTTTACCTCTAACCCTGATTTTTTTTTTTTTTTTTCCTAATCACAGGGCTTGCACTTGGCCTGGAAGCTGTCCCTGAGCTCTTCAGCTCAAGGCTACTGCCTTACCCTTTGAGTCACAGCACCATTTCCAGTTTTCTAGTGGTTAACTGGAGATGTCTCTAGTTCCTGGGCTGGCTTTGAACCATGATCCTCACTCAGATCTCAGCCTCCTGAGTAGCTAGAATTACAGGTGTGAGCCACTGTCCCTGGCACTAACCCTGATTTTTAAGATGAAAGTCTTTGGGCTGGACTAGTTCCATATGTGTGCTTCCTTTGTATCTAAGATAATGTGTATTACCAAGTCCAGCTTTTTCTGTTGAGATCAGTCTCAAACTTGGTCTGGATGGTCTTGGGCCATCTTTCTGTTTCTAGCTCCCAAGTAGCTGGCATCACAGACATTAGCCTCCAGTGTCTGGTTACCCAAAAGTTTTGTCTTTTGACCCTAGCTTATGACCAACAAGTTGGACCCTAAAAGACCTCTCATCCAGCAAGAATTGGAGTGTAGGCATGTCACCCTTATCACAGTTGCTGTGAGTTGCATAATTTGTGTCTTCTAATTATCTGCTGTTAACAGGAAGTTGGTTTTCCCCACTTCACTGGCAGTGATAATTGCCAATTTTTTCAATAAAAATGTGCTTTGTGAGCCAAACACGGTTGGGTACTTTACACTGATTTTCACTGATTCTACACTGAATTAGGGTCATGTCTCTTGCAAATCTATAAGCTTCACAGAGCCTGGACTAAGGTAGTCGAGTAGACAGACACTAAAGGTGAAAGTCACTTGATGCTTAAGCCTCCAAGCTTTGGAGGTCCAAGGCTCAAACGACCAGTCAAGGAGCAGCTGCGTAGCTGAGTTTTGGATTGAGGGTTTAGTGGTATGAAGGCCATATATCATGTGGAAGGGATCTGAGCAGCTACAGGTGAGTGTTATAACTTGGAATGCCTTTGAGGAAGAAAGCTGGGCCAAGGAGTACCTGCTTAGGATAACGTTTCTTGACCCAGTATATACCCCTCCTGGTTACCTCCCTGCTCCTCACCTGCTCCTGAGGAATGCTTAGAATAACCATTTCACAGCAACCTTCAGAGATGTGCACCATGGATGGGAGGGGCGGGTGTAAAATGGCAATGGGACTAGCAAGCTCCCTCAGTATCATAGTCCCAATCCAGTTCTTAGCACAAGGCAGGCAGGTGGAGAAGACTGGGAATCTGGACTTAAACATCCAGAGGACCCACCCACAGGACCTTCCATGGGCATCAGAGCCTAGGGCAAGGAGCCTCCCTTGTCACTAAAACAGCCTGTGTGCACTTTATTCTTGGGCTCTGCGCTAAACCTTTGTCTTTCTATTTTTTTTTATTTTTATTTTTATTTTTTTTGCCAGTCCTGGGCTTAAGCTTAGGGCTTGAGCACTGTCCTTGGACTTTCTCAAGGTTAGAACTCTACCACTTGAGCCTCAGCACCATTTCTGGCTTTTTTCTATACATGTGGTACTGAGGAATCAAACCCGGGTCTTCGTGCATGCTAGGCAAGCACTCTACCACTAGGCCAAACTCCCGGCCTTGTCTTTCTAATGGGAACACTGAGATCCAGAGGGGAAAGGCTGTAACCAAGTCGCCATTGTGATGTGGGGAAATGTCCTTTGCAGACTTGGATCAGAGGGAAAGAGACTACCCTTCCCCACCCCCTCTTCAGTAGAGAACAAGGTACTCCAAGCACTGGACAGTCACAGCCCTGAGCTCATGGCCAGTTCCATCCTAGGCCAGGAGATGGTGCTGTTCACTCAGCATGAGTGTAGGAAGGCTTCATGGGGACTTTTGGTTTGGTTCATCAGCTGATTGGGTTGTTAATTTTTGGGGTGGGCTGTGTTGAGAGATCTGCCTCTCAGAAGCCTTAAGTCACTTTTCTGCTCTTATACATGTTAGGCTATACATTGAGCTAGCCCTACACCCTAGCCCCATGTTACTGCTGAGTGACAAACATCTAAACCTAGAGAGTACCTCTTCCCATAATATGGGCCTCCAACCCCTTTCTAGGGCAATGCCTTGGATGGGGGAGGGAGTTTGTCCAACCAAGTCCCAGGAAGTCTCAAACAGAATGAATCCCTATCATTTAAAGGGCATTTCTTCTAGAGCTTAGAGCTTTATGAAAATCCAGTTGAAGGATGGACCTGGGGCTAAGGGTACAGCTCAGGGGCAGAGTGTGTACTTAGCATGCACACGGCTCTTTATTCCATCCCCAATACACAATACCCCCCCCCAAAAAAGGAGTGTCTTTTCAAAGCATACAACTGGCCTCATAATTCATATACTTTTCCAAGCGGTTCATTGTCCACCAGGAGACTCTATTTGAACAAGCCCAACATATCTTAATGAGGAAAATGAGGCCCAGATGAGCCAATGACTCAACAGAACTGACCACTAGTATCACCTGACTCCAGCTCTGGGTCCCCAGGCGTGGGAGGTGTGATTCAGAGTGGACATGGAGCCATGCAGTTGGGCTGTGGGCTGAGAAAGGGCTATGAGGAACTTTGGCCTCCTTTCCAGTGCTTTCTGTAGCTGAGACAGGGACAAGAGACTGAGACTAGACATCCACACAGGCATTCCTATCGTAGGTCTCATAGTTGTTTTGAGCCCTGGGTGGCTAGAGGGTAAAGAAGGCCAAAGGAGTCGAAGGGAGTAGGCTAGTAAGATGGGTGGTAACTGGATGCTGGTGGCTCACGTCCGTAATACTAACTACTCAGGATGTTGAGATCTGAGCATTCCAGTTCAAGGCTATCCTGAGCAGAAAAGTCCTGAAACTCTTGTTTCCAATTAACCAGTAAAGAAAGCAAACATGAGTGGAGCTCAAGTGGTAGAGTGACTACCTTGAACAAAAAAGCTGAGAGCTGAGCTGAGTTCAAGCCCTGGGATTGGCACACATACAACAGATGGGCCGGGTTGCATGGAGGGGCTCTCTGTGCCTTGCTCTACCTCAGTATCTATCTCTGCCCTTCTGGCTCCCAGACTCTCCTTTTTGCACCTCTACATGAGTCTGAGTACCATTTACCCAGTACAGTGCTGCATATGAGATGAAAATCAGGCTGAGGAGGGGGTGAAGGGCAAGTATAGGTCAGAGAGCAGAGACAAATGGTGGATGTCCTGCCAGAGGGTTTCTGGACATCCTCTGCTTTAGGCCAATGATGCTGTGGGTCCAGATCCCTGCAGAGGCAGGAGGGGCCACTATGGGGACACCAGCTGTTCCCAGCCCTTAGGCTGTGAACATGCTGTCAGCCACCCAAAAAAGCTGCTGTGCTCAGCAGTGCAACAAACAAGCTGGGGAGGAGGAGGGTCCAGGCCAGCTGCCGGCCAGTGGCTAGTGGCAGACTCCAGGCCAGCAGAGGTGTGGCTACAAGATTTTCACTATTACCAGTGAGGTCGGAGATACCCCCCCCACCCCGAGCCCTGTTTGTATCTCCACCTTGGTGGTTTAAGGCATTGAAGGATTCAGAGCAGAAAAGGTGGTTTTTATCCACTGTCATTGCCAGGGACCTATGCCTTAGACCTATAATCCTACTTACTTACGGGGTTGAGATTTGAGACTTCTGATTCTAAGCCAGCCTGCGCATGAAAGTCTTTGAGATTCTTATCTCCAATTGACTCATTAAAAAGCCAGAAGTAGAGCTGTGGTTCAAGTGGTAAAGTGCCAATCATAAAAAAAATAAATAAATAAAGCTGAGTAAGAAAGTGAAGCCCTAAGTTCCAGTCCCAAGACTAGCTCAAAAAGAAGAAACAAAACGACTATGGTGAACATTGATTTACTTATGGCAAGTCATTAGCTGGCTCTGGGCTTCAACTTCCTTGTGTTTGAAAAGAGATTAGTTTCAACCTTGGCTAAACAAACCTCTCACCATATGTAGGCCTCAGTGCTTTCATCTGTGGAGAGGGTTCAGCAAGGCTAACCCAATGGAGTTGCTGAGACTAAAAGGCAGGAAGTTTGGGGCATGCTCCTTTCGGTGCGGTGCAGCAGGCAGGTGTCTTTATCTGAGCTCTCCTCTCTATGACAGCCTCCCCTCCACCTTTTTTTTTTTTTTTTTTTTTTTTTTGTCCTGTTCCAGTACTGAGGCTTGCACTCAGAGCCTAGGTGTGGTCCTATAGCTTTTCCTGCTCAAGGCTGGTGCTGTGCCTCTTAAGCCACAGCTCTGCTTCCAGTTTTGCTGGCTAATTGGAGATAAAAGTCATGGAATTTCTTCGCATTGCACTGCAGTAGTCCTCAGATCTCAGCTTCCTGAGTAACTAGGATTACAGGCATGAGCCACACCAGTGCCCAGATCTATGAGCCTTCCCTCTAGGTGAGTTCCCCGCCCCCTTTCCTTCTTCCAGTTCCACAGCCTGGGATCTCAGGAAGGGAGAGGCTGCCCTCCTCTTCTGTCACACATCCCCTCCAATTTTCAGGTCCTTCTCTGGGTGAAGAGACCCAAAGAAAGCTCAAGGACAGGGAGTCAAAGTCGGGTGGTGGGTTCGATAGTGAGGTGAGCCTGGCAGCCCGCCTCGGGCTCCAGCGCCCCTGCCCCCGCGCCCCTGCCCCCGCGCCCCTGCCCCCGCGCCCCTGCCCCTCCGCCTATAAACAGCCAGGACGCCCGGCTGCGCCGTGACGCGGCGGCTGCCCGAGAGGCGCGCAAGGAGGCCGAGCTTCTGGAGCAGGTGGGCGTCGGGCCGGCTGCGCCCGAGGGCCACGCGCGCTGGAATCCCCGTGCCAGGCACTGGATGACGGGCACAGCTGAGTCATCCTGGGGTCCCGACATCCGCACGTGCCCTGCCGGCCAGCGTTCCGGTCGTGGGCATCGCGGGGAGAGGCTGATCTTGGGCAGGCACACACCCTCCCTGCCAGGCCAGGCCAGGCGGGGCTGGGAGAAGGGGCGCCCCCAGAACGCCCAGGCGGCCCCGCCCCCTGCTCCGCTCAAGTGCACAGCATACCGGAAAGTGACTGCAGTCCCATCCCCTCCCTCCAGACTACCCCAAACCACCCTGTCCCCCCTTTCTGCAGCCTCTTCTGCAGGCTCCCACTGCACCTCCCAGGGCCCACCCTCCTCCTGCTGCCCCTCTGGAAGCAGATTCCCATGGTTGCCTCCAAGCCATTTGCTCTTCCTCTGGGATCTCCCCGTCTCAGCTCCCTGCCCCTGCCCCCCCTCCATCTCAATCAGATGCAGCGAGAAGTCAGGCTGGGACAGGAAACATTTATGTGGGAGCCTGGGGTTGGCAGTACCCCAACAGACTCATCATGCAGCCTCATGTACAGTGGGCAATGGGCTCACCCCAGGGGGAATTGCAGGGGGCGGCCTCATGGCAGCAAACAGGGCAGTGTGGCTTGAGCCCCCCTCTGCTGGGGAGAAGTGGGGCAAGGTGTGTGATATAGAAGAATCTGTGTCACTCTCACTGGATGGAGGGCATGACTGTGCCCGGGATGGGAGTGGCAGTGGGCTGACACAACCAAGGGCACAAGAGGAGGCTCTGAGCTTGGGGAGGGGTTAAGGGGTCTGGCACCAGACAAAAGCAGCTGGCAAGGGAGAGGTTCTCTTCATACTGCCCACCTCACAGTAGGGGCTCCTCCTGCAGCTTCACATCCCAGCCCAGTCTGAGCCTTTCACCTTCCCTGTGTATCCCAGGATATCTTTTCCCAGAGCTTCTGGTCCTGGACAAACGACCCAACGAGAAGCGGGGCCCCAAAACATCAACTCTGTGCACTGCAGACTCCAGCCAGAGGGGATAAGGAAGGTCAGTCCTTTGTGGGACTCCTGGAGGGAGTAGAACAAACTGACAGTCCCTGGGCTGGTTGTTCCTGGGGAAGGGGATGGAGTTCTGACAGTGAAATGCGTGTGGTGTTGACCAAGCATGGTCAGTCTCGTGTTCTTAGTTGTGTTTCTGTGTCCAGGCTGTTCTTGGGCACCTTTTCCAGTAGATGAAGTTGGACAAGTCTGCTCTGTGGTGATGGGCTTCCTTGAAGAGACAGTCTTCTATTTGTCACCCTCTCCCCAGATCTCAGCCCTTCCGGGTTCTGTCCACCCAGGTTTCAAGTAATGGGAGAGATTCCTGCAGAACTTTCCTGAGAATTGACGGAGTGATAGAGGTGGTGAGACCAAGAGATGGACTCGGGGCTCTCCTTTGGCCCTGAGTCAGGGTGGAGAACTAAGGGACAGGGAAAGACCCCCCTCCCCAAGCCCCATTTGCAAAGGGGCAAATATACATAGACCCAAGCAAAGGCTCTGACAGAGGGGGGGGGGTCAGGCATGCAAAGGCATGTGGACAGTCTCTGGAAGACACAGCAAGGACCCTCCCCAGGGCAAGACTCAGCATTACAATGGATCTGGGCATACCTGGGCACTGAGTGGACCTACTGGAAACTTTCTTATTCCCTCCTACTTTCTCCTCCCTGCTCCCAAGTCCCAGAGGATCAACCCATTCAAGGGTACCCTGCCCAAGAAATAAACCTTCCTCAGTGCAGAGGCTCCTAAGCTGTGATGGGTGGCGCCTAGGAGAGAGGCAGAGGGAGGAAGGGCATGGCCAGGATGCCGGCTCCCCTCCTGGGCCAGAAGCAAGGGCCAGGCATACGCAGGGGTGACATCTGGGTTTTCTTGGCTCCAGTCTGATTTCAGTCAGATCTCGGTCAGGGCGTCGGCTGGTACCAGGCCCCGCTTCTTGCCGCTGCTCACGCGGATGAAGCCGTCAGCATCTTTGCTTCTGCCCACGCCCACACAGATCTGGATGGAAGACACACAGCTGAGGCCTGCGTGATCTGCAGCCGTGGCCCAGAGTGCTGCACACGGCCCCAGACTCTCATCCTGAGGACAACAGGCGCCACAGGAGATGTGGAGGGAGTCTTCTGGGCTGATGGGAGCAGATCCCAGGAAGGTGCTGCGCCTTTCAGCATCAGGACCTGGCCCCAGAAGGCACCAGGGAGCATGTGAAGGCTGACTCTGGAGATCAGCACATGTTCCTGCACCTCTCCATTTCCCAGAGGGGATAGGATTTGTCCACAATGACACAACCGGCCACTTGTAGGCTTTTCTTTTTTCTTCTTCTTCCTGTAGCCAGTACTGGAACTTAAACTCAGGGTTTTGGGCTTTCATTTAGCTCTACTCTTTGAGCCAAACCTCCACGTTTGGGTTTCCCTCCTGTGCCAGGCTATACAACTTTTCCCAGTGCACCCTTCCCTGTCTCTGTACCTCTCTCCCCTATTCTCTCAGCAGGGCTTAAGTTAGTGCCCAGGCAACCTACCTGGTTCTCCTTCAGGCTCATGTAACCCTGTTCCTTGTTCCCAGAGAAGGGCTGGCAGCAGCGCCAAACATTCTCTCCTGGCCTCACCCGCTGTACAAAATTGGCTGGGAAGAAGCCAACCCGGTCTCCGATCTTGCCCTAGGGATGAGGTTGGCAGTGAGCCCCAGTGCTACCCCCACACCTTCTCTAGACCTAGTTCCCACTCACAGTCAATGCCATTATCCTCCCGATCCTGGGTTGTCATAATCCAACCCTCAGTTGGTGGCTTCTGAGAAGGGCATGAGGAGATCAGGGGACAAAACGGAGGCAAAGAGAGTCAAACTGTCAGCAAGACTTCAGGGTTGGTTGGGCCTAGGCTTGGCCAGGACCAGGGTCTGTGGTTGGAAGGGAGTTTGGCTGGGAACCCGTGGGACTCACATCTGTAAACCTCGTTACTCAAGAAGCTGACATCCAAAGACTGCAGTTCAAAGTCAGCCCTGGCAGGAAAGTCAATGAGACTTCATTTATTTTTTCTTTTTGCCAGCCCTGGGGCTTGAATTCGGGGCATGGGCACTGTTCTGAGCTTCTTTTGTTCAAGGCTAGCACTCTACCACTTGAGCCACTTCTGGCTTTTTTCTGTGTATGTGGTACTGAGGAATCGAATCAAGGGCTTTATACTTGCTAGGTAAGCACTCTACCACTCAGCCATAGTCCCAGCCTCTCCATGAGATTCTTTTTTTTTTTTTGCCAGTCCTGGGCTTGAGCTCAGGGCCTGAGCACTGTCCTTGGACTTTCTCAAGGCTAGAGCTCTACCACTTAAGCCTCAGCACCACTTCCAGCTTTTTTGTATGTATGTGGTACCGAGGAATCGAACCCGGGTCTTCGCGCATGTTAGGCAAGCACTTTAATCACTGGGCCAAACTCCCGGCCTCCATGAGATTCTTATCTCCAATTAACCAGGAAAAAGCCAGAAGTAGAGCTGTGGCTCAAGTGAGAAAAAAGGAAGGGACTGCACCCAGGCCCTAAGTTGAATCCCTAGTACTGCCACAGACAGACAGACACACACACACACACACACACACAGAAGGTCTTTGAGACTCTGAGAGAAGCTGGAGCAGAACCTGCCAGAGTCTTTCCACACCCCACCCTGCCAAGTTACCTTCCACCAATCTTCGTTAGAATCATCCACCAGCATAATCCGGTCTCCAGGCCTGGGGAGGAGAGAGCTGGGGCAGCATGTGGGCACCTGTGCACTCTGCATGCCCCTCAGCTCAGAGAGGGTTAACGATGCTCTCTGAGTGCACTGTGATTATAGGTACAGCAGGAGTTTCTCCAGGCCAGCCCAGAAAGGGAACAGGAGATGAGGACAATGCACCAATCACTCGTAGACCCTGGGTAGCTTGCGTCCCCATCTGCCTCAAGTGTGCAAGGAGAAGGTTCCAGAAAGTCCCCCTCCCTTCATGTTCCAAGAGTAACAAGGAATGGGAAGCCAATCCCTGAGGCTGGAGTCTTAACAACTGTGCCATGGGGCCCAATCACAGAGAGGACTTACTGCAGAGCCAGGTCATTGTTCTCCTGGGGCATAAACTTGTAGAGTGCAACATAGGAGTACATGGGGCCCACATCCTTCCGCAGGGGCGGCTTGGGGGGCTATGGGAGAAGCTCTAGGTCAGTGGTAAGCAACACCCTGGCTATTCCCACTGTCCAGTTGCTCTGGGCATGCTTTCCCCCAGTAGTCATGAGATGGGACATGATGGGTCCTAGGTCAGTGATAGAAGTAAGATCCTCTAGCCAGGTGCTGGTGGCTCACACCTGTAAACTTAGTTGCTCAGAAGACTGAGACCTGAGAATCTGAGAATCACAGTTTAAAGCCAGCCTCGGCAGAAAAAAATCCCCTGTGAGCCTTTTTTTTTTTTTTTTTGTGGGTCCTGGGGCTTGAACTCAGTACCTGGACCCTGTCCCTGAGCCTCTCTTTGCCAATTGAGCCACAGTGCCACTACTGACCTTTTCTGAGCAGTTTATTGGTGAGTCTCATAGACTTTCCTACTCAGGCTGGCTTTGAACCACAATCCTCATATTGAAGCATCCTGAGTAGCTAGGCATATACCTGTAATCTTATCTCCATTTAACTACCAAAACAAAAACCAAAAACTGGAGGAAAAAAAAAACTGTAAGTGGAGCTGTGGCTCAAAGTGACGGAGTACTAATTTTGCATGAAAGAGCTCTGGGACATTGCTCATGCCCCGAGTTCAAGGAAGGAGAAGAAAGAAGAAAGGAAGAAGGAAGAAGAGGAGGAGCAGGAAGGGGAAGAGGAGGAGGAAAAGGAGGAGGAGGAAGAAGGAAGAAGAGGAGGAGGAGAAGGAGGAGGAGAAGAAGAAAGGAAGAAGAAATAATAAGACACTCTAGCAAGTTGGTGTACACCTGTAATCCCAGCCCTCAGTAAACTGCAGCTAGCTTGTGCTGCATAGTAAGATGCTATCTCAAAAGAGAGAGAGAGAGAGAGCGAGAGAGAGAGAGCGAGAGCGAGAGAGAGAGAGAGAGAGAGAGAGGAAAAACTAGGGGTATGGCTCAATGTTTAGAGGCCTTGTCTAGCACCTCCAAGACATTGCTTCAATCCCTAGTACCAAACAAATAACAACAAAACCCCTCCTGACTGCTATGCTTGTTCACTTTGGAAAAGATAGACTGGGCCTGGAAAGAAAAGACACCTTCTGCCTACTGCACCCCTTGTGGGAAGCAGGCAGGGTCAGTGGTGAGAAGGCTCTCCCCCACCTCCCCTGCCTCTAACTTCAACCCTGCCTGTCCCTGAGGGAGCAGTGGATGTTCTCCCCACTATGGACCAATGACAATCATGACATTGACAATGCAACAATGATACCCCTTTCCACTCCCACTGAGCGGGGACTCTGACCCAGCCTGGGCTCACCTGTTGTCCAGGGCTCTTCTCCTCTTGTCCTGACCCTTCATTCTCAGCTGGAGCTGTAAATACTAGACCCAAAAGGGTGGGGTCAAGGTGTAAGATGAAGGGGAGGGGAGCACCCTCCTTCCTGCCTCTGTCCTCCCCACCCCAGCTCACCACTGTCCCCAGGTCCCTCCTCCGAGCTGCGGATGCTGCCTTCCCCATCCTCAGTTAGCTCATCCCGCTCACTCTGGGGGCCAAGAGAAGAGAAGGCTCAGTCGTGGGGTCTACCATTCAGACATTCCCTCCTCCTGGGCTCCCCTTCTGTGCCCGCCATACCAGGCTCCGTGTGGGGGACTCAGATGTGCTGCTGAAGCTGGATCGGTTCATCAGTGCCAGGGAGGTGCCATAGCGCAGGGTCTCATAGACTGGGTCCACCTTTCCGCTGGTCCCTGTTGAGCATGAACCCTCAAACACCGAGCACCAGCTGCCAGTCTGGCTCCACCCTGAAGTCTGCATTCCTAGTTTTAGTTGCCTGGTTGTCTGGTTCCCTATCTTAGCATGTTCCAGGCTGAGTCTCCATCTTTGCCTTACCCACCCCTCCAGGTCCTCCCTATCCCAGTGATACCCTGTGTCCTTCCCACGGTGCCCATGCAGAGATCTGGAGCCTCTTTGTTGTCTTGAGGTCCACAGTGCTTTCTGACCCTAATCCAGCACCCTTAGAATCTGCCCACATCTCTCCATCACCACTGCCTCCAGCCCAATCAACCTTACCCGACTCTCTTGACAACTGCCATGGCTTCCAACCCAACTCCCTGCCTCCACTCCTGCCCCTCCAATCTACATAGAAGCCAGAGGCTCACCTAAAAACACATGACTTCTTCTAGCAGAAAGACCGAAAGACAATACTAAAATGGACCACAAGGCCTGGCACCCGCAGTCCATGCTTTATCACTTCACTCTCTTATTGTCTGCCTCAAGCCTCCCTCTGCTCACATTCCTTCCCCAGACCTCATCTTTCATACTTCCAGGAAGTCTGCCCTGACTGAAGATGGGCACAGAATGCCTTTGAATCTCTTTATTCCCTATTCTCATTGGTTGGTGAGCAATAGATGATTGGTAGGTTTATCTATGTCATGTCTACTTCCTTTGTAGTTCACAAGCACCTTCTTCAGAGCTGTGCCCCAGTGCCTGTGCAGCATTCAGCACAAGGATACCCATACTAGGGACATGATAAGAATGCCACGCAGACAGTGGCTAGTGGGACTCTGGCACTCGTCTGTGGAATATATACATTCCTCATCATACCACTTCTAGCAGGGGCCACAAGGGGGACACTTACCAGTGGGTGGGGACTCTCTGCTCATGGTACAAGCTGGTGGTGGCTCATGCACCAGGAGCGGGGAGCTGAAGTTACGACGGAAGGAGGTGGACTGTGGTAAGAAGAGGCAGAGGAAGTCATGGCCTATGGAGAGCCTGGCCCTTCCCACACCTAAGGACAGCCTCCCAGGAAGATGGAGCCTTGAGGGGTTCGTTCACTCATACATCCACATGCTGCTCCCCTACCCCAACTTACTGTCTTGCCTGGGCACTGCTGGTGAGAGATCTCCTCGGAGCACCACAGATGGACGCTGACTTTACATGTCTTACACCGTAAGCCTTGCTTGGAGTTTCCTGGGAAGAAGTTGAGTTAGTGAGAAGGGCTGGGCAAGTAGCAAAGATGGCCAGTGAGGATGCGAGGGGGGAGAGAGAGAGAGACTTGGAGCTTGGCACCTCCACCTTATCACACAGCGTATTAAGTAGCACTGGAAGCCAAGGTGTCTATGAATGCTGAGCCACACTGGGCACACAGCCACCTCTCAGGACAATGCATTGATTTATCTTGTACCACTGCAGATGGGACCCAAAGCCTTATGTGTACTATGCACTAAGCTACCCCCCCGCTTCATGAAGTACATTTGGGGAGTCAACACAGCACTGGAGGTCTGTGTAGCAAGACTCCAATATCAGGCTGCTCTACCCCACAGCCCACTGGATCCTCCCTTTGCCCACTACAGGGCCCATTTGCCTACCTACAATGAGCTGATGGCACAGTTCGCAAGGGCTGGCTCTCTTGAAGACATGTTCCTGGAAGCTGTGCAGCCTTATTGGTTTGAGTGGTGCCAGGGGGCGTGGGACTGGGCATGGGGAAGGTGCTGGAGTGGGCAGACCTCTGTCCATGGATGCAGGTGGCGGAGAAGGAGGGGGCAGTGGGGTTGGGGGTGTCAGCAGCACCTCGGTCGGGCACTTGAGTTCAGAGCCCGAGCGAAGGAAGAAGTTCTCCACGCTCTTACTGCGGAGGAGGGTCTTGAGAGAGAGGGAGCGCTTGAATCTCTGCAGCTGAGAGAAGAAGAGGAGCTGTGAGTGGGAAGCAATTGGGGGCTGCCCGTGGCAGGATTCCTACAGGGTGTCACATGTAGCAGCCAGCCATGCGGGCCTGTGGCGGGGAGGCTGAGAGCCAAGAGGAAATGAAGCACTCATTGAAGCTCCTCTGTACCAGCTTGCAGGAGCTAGGCAGGTAACCTCTGGGAATCTTTAAGGGAGTTCTGGCCAGATGTGTACACAGTAAGGAGTGGTAGGGACTGTGACACACCTATGGCTAGGGAATAGCGCCTGGTGTCCTCCAGCCAGCTGAGGCTAGCCATAAGGCTGGCCAGATTTACCCCCTCTTTCTTTCTTCTTTTCTTTTCTTGGTTGGTCGTGAGGCTTGAACTCTGGGCCTGGGTGCTGTCCCTGAGCTCTTCAGTTCAAAGTTCCCGCCCCACCCCTTGAGCCACAGTGACACTTCTGGTTTTCTGGTGATCAACTGGAGATGAGTCTCATGGATTTTAGTGCCCAGGCTGGCTTTGAACCGCAGTCCTCAGATCTCAGCCTCCTGAGTAGCTAGGATTACAGGCATGAGCCACCTCACCTGGCTACCCACTTTTACAAAAGCAATTATTTAGACTTAGCCGAGTGTGGTGATACATGGCTGTCATCACAGTACTCAGGAGTCTGAGGCAGGAGGATGGAGAGTTTGAGGTCAACATAGGACACATACAAGACCCTGTCTCAAAAGCAAAGCAAGGGCCGGGAGTGCTTGCCTAGCATGCACGAAGACCCGGGTTCGATTCCTTGGTACCACATATATAGAAAAAGCCGGAAGTGGTACTGAGGCTCAAGTGGTAGAGCTCTAACCTTGAGAAAGTCCAAGGACAGTGCTCAGGCCCTGAGCTCAAGCCCAGGACTGGCAAAAAAAAAAAAAAAAAGCAAAGCAAAAGAAAACTATTATCGAAATTGGACAGAAATGATTTAAAAGATTTTCTTTGCTCTTAGCAGAAAATAAAATAATAAATGTTCTCCTGTACCTTGCTTTTTTCCATTAAATTGTATTTTGGAAATCATTCTATATAAATGCATAAGGAGTTTCTCCATTCTTTTTTTATGCCCACATATCATTTCATTGTCTGAGTGAACTATTCAGTCAAGTTAAAACAAAACAGTGTCAGGCACATCATAGCTCCTGCCTGTAATCCTACTCAGAAAGCTGAGATCTGAGAATCAAGCCCAATTACTATCCTCTTTATCTACCCAACACCCTCTCTCTCTGGCAAGCCAACTTTTCTGTAGGAAGGTCCATGCATGGAACCACTTCCTCCTTCTGTGACCACTGCACATACTTGAAGACCAACCTGCATTAAAGTTCCAATCGGGCTGCTACTGTCATCTACTTCTTATTTCCTCTGGGGACTGTGGGTTCCTCAAAGGCAGGCACTCTTACCTCAAATCCCTAACAGAGTCTCACTATATAGTAAGGGCTCAGTGTACCTCTACTAGATACCTGCCGACCAAGTGGCTGCTTGCCACTCTGTGTGTGTGTGTGCGTGTGTGTGTGTGTGTGTGTGTGTGTGTGTGCTTGCACTCACGTGAAGATACAGTATTAGGGTGAACTCAGAGCCTTAGATTTTTTTTTTTTGCTCAAGACTGGTGCTCCACTATTTGAACCAGATCTCTACTTCTAGTATTTCGCTGATTAATTGGAGATAAGTTTCATGGACTTTCCTCCTGCCCAGCTGGCTTTGAACTGTGAACTTCAGATCTCAGCCTTGTGAGTAGCTATGATGACAGATGTGAGCCACTAGCATCTGACTCAAGTGACTTCAATCTGAAATGGAGCTCGTGTGAGCAGAGTGACTAGAGTTCTGGGTCAATTCTACAGTGAATCTAGGGTTCTTTCCACTGCTTTCCCCACACATACCCATACTGAGTTTGTCCAGAGCGAGATGAGAAAGCCTTCCTTCCCAGAGCCTCACCCCCTGCCCACCAGAGATAGAAAAGTAGGGGTGGGGGATGTGGGACAACACAAGTTTGGCTGCAGACAGGGAGTCTTGGCTAGGGTTTCCATATTGGCATGCCAGGCAGCCTGTGTGTTATGGCTGCCTGCCTGGCACCTGTGCCAAAGAGACTGAAGTAGTGGCCCCTCCAGCATCTGGGAGGCCAGTAGGCAGCAAGATGGAGGGGAAGCAGAGGGGCTGTTTGGATACAAGGCAGCCACTAGTGTGCCAGCTGGGAGGCCAAGGCCCTGGGGTGTCTGGCACACTAAATTACTCAGCTCCTTCCAAGCCCAGCTTCCTGGAAAGCACTATGGGCTTCTTCATGCATCTGTGAGAAGCAGGACCTTGGGCCACAGATGTCTGGGCACAGGACTATAGACAAAGAGCCAGAGAGACAAAGAGACAACAAATGTCAGTCTAGGTTAGGCTGTGACCATCTAAGACCAATGCAACTCTAGGACCTTGATGGGTCCCAAGAGACCAGTGAATCCCCATTGTTCTGCCCAGGGGTCTCAGGGATAGAGAACATGGGTGATAAGACTAGGAAGATATGCTGGGGGGATGATGAGAAAATCAACCTGTTTCCCGAATATAAATCACTTTACTTTCTTTCTATGAACCTCAATTTCCCCATGTCCAAGATGGAAGCGGCAGGATGAAATAGTCTGAATTCAAATAAATAAACCCAGAAAACATATGCATGAGAAGCTGTTTTTGTTAGATCACTAGAACTAATTTTCTCTGCTGCATCCCATGAGTCTTGATGTTACCTCTTTGTGTGTGTGGGGAGGGGGAGAGTGAGGAATCTGAGGTTTGAACTCAGGGCCTGGATGCTATCTCTTAGCTTATTTTGCTCAAGTCTAGTATTCTGCCACTTGAACCTCATCTCTACTTCTGGCTTTTAATGGGTTAACTGGAGATAAGAGGAGTCTTGAGGGCTGGGAGTGTGGCCAAGTAGTAATGCTTGCCTAGCATGCATGAAGCCCTGGGTTCCTCAGTACCACATACACAGAAAAAGCCAGAACTGGTGCTGTGGCTCAAGTGGTAGAGCACTAGCCTTAAGAAAGCCCATGGACAGTGCCCGGGCCTTGAGCTGAAGCCCCAGGACTGCTGGGGGTTGTGGGGAGGGGGAGAGGAGTCTCAAGAATTTTTATGCCCTGTCTGGTTTCAAACTGTGATGCTCAGATCTTAACCCTCCGGGTGGCTAGCACGACAGGCAGGAGCTACCAGTGCCTGGCTGGAGCTACACTCTGAGGCAATAACCATCACTGCCCCACTTTTCAGATGAGCAGCGGAGGCTCACAAGGCTTAAATCACTGATGCTCGACTTCTCTGGTAAAGCACTAGTCAGAACTCGAGTTTTCACATGGTCCTGGCTGCTGACCCCAAATAATCACGAGCATCTGTCTGCTCTGGGCTCCACCTGCTATCCTTGCCCTCGGCTGTGCTTGGGGCTTGTCCACCAGCTCCATGAAGGCATTGAGAGCCAGAAAGGGCTCGGGGGTTTTTCCCCACCCTCCCATCCTGCAATGCTCTGGCCACATCTTCTCTTAGGATGGTCATGCATCTTTGGCCACCCATGATCTCTGGAAAATGTAGAGCTGAAACCAGCCTCCTTGTGACTTTGGACTAACAGCCGTCACTCCTCTCTTGGCTCCAGCAATGATTACTCCCTCTCACACACCCCAGCTCTTTTGACAGTGATCCTATTTCCCTTCCCAAGGCTATTACTTCCACAGGGATTGTTGTGGGATGAGATTTTAAGTATCCCTACTCTCCAGCCTGTGTTGTTTCCTGGTATACCTCTCCCTGGGTCTTAGTGCCAACAGCCACCTCTGCAGGGTACCAGAGGCCTCTAGAACAGAATGTTCCCAGCACTAAGCAGTCTCAACTCTGCCTGCCCACTCCCTGGCTCAGCTGTGGGCCCTATATCCCAGGAGGGCAGAAAGAATGACATGCCACCCGGGTGGCTGGCGGTTGTCAAGGGCTGTGACCTGAAGGCAGGAGGGACACCTCTGCCAAGTGGCTTGATGCTTGCCCACTGGTTGGCAACTCTACTAAACCAGGTATTACTGTTTCTGGGACTCTTAGTCCTGAAAAGGACATTTGCCTATTTTCCCACTAGCTATCTCTGTGTGTGTGTGTGTGTGTGTGTGTGTGTGTGTGTGTGTGTGTTAATACTGGAGCTTGAACTCATGGCCTTGCACTCTCACTTAGCTCTTTCACTCAAGTCTAGTGCCCTATCATTTGAGCCACAGCTTTAGTTCCAGCATTTTTCTGGTTAATAGAAGATACATTTCAACAACAATCTTCAGATCTCAATCACATGAGTAGCTAGGATTTCAGGTATGAGGCACTAGTGCCTGGCTTAGCTATCTTTTCGGTACCTCCACTCCCCTGGGCCCCATTCCTTGGCATGTACCCTGGCAATCTGGCCTGCACAGTCCCAATTCCCTCATGATGCACCCACGGTCTGTCTGATGTGGAGCCTGGGTCTCCAGGTCTGTTCTTCTGAACCCCTTCCAGAGCCAGGGGCTGGCCTCTTCCTCCCTTCCTCATCTCTCTCTATAGGCCCCTTCTCTCCTCAATTTCCCACAGCCTCTCCTGAAAGGACACTAGGCAGCTGGCAGTGGGTGGTGGTGGATGTGGCACAAGCTGACTCAGATCACAGAGCTGGCATGGCAGGGTCCTCCCAGAGATGGCATCAAAAGGGATGATGAGCAGGCCTGGTGTAGTAAGATGGCTGAAGATGCAAACTGGCGGGGGGGGTGATTCCATTAAGATCACTGAATTGGTAGATTACCGGCTGCAACCCAGACTTAAGAATCAGGCAGAGGTTGGTCTCAGGCTGGCAAGAAATGCCCAGGGGAGGCACCAAACTAGTACATAAGCCTGCACAGGCTTCATTGCCTCATGGCCTCAGTTCTCTTGTACCCACTTCACGCTGAGCTGGGTGGGCAGTAACCATTCTCTTTCTCTTCCATCTCTCTCCCCCTATAGTCTGGTGACACAACCTCTTTGGGGCTGACTGAGGTGGGACATGAACAGGACCAGCAAGGGCCCTGATTTCTCTCCCTGCTCACCTCTGCCTTGCTGAATAGCTTCCCCTGATGCTCCCGCAGCCCAGGTGTGCATGTAGGTGCCACGCTAATCCTGAAGGTTTGAACTCAGGGCCTAGACACTGTCCCTGAGCTCCTCTCTCTCTCTCTCTCTTTTTCTCTCCCTCCCTCCCACCCCCACCAGCACTCTATCACTTGAGCCACAGATCCACTTCTGGCTTTTTATTAGTTGTTATGTTTTGGTGGTTAATTGGAGATAAGAGTGTCATGGACTTTTCTGCCCAGGGCAAGCTTTGAACCCCAATCCTCAGATCTTAGCCTCATGAGTAGCTAGGATTATAGGCATGAACCATGGGCACCTGGCTTGTCTTTTTTTGTTGTTGTTGGTGATGGTCCTGGGGCTGGAACTCTGGGCCTGGGTGCTGTCCCTGAGCTCTTCAGCTCAAGGCTACTGTCCTACCTCTGGGCCTGGGCACTGTCCTTGAGCACTTCAGTTCAAGGCTACTGCCCTACCCTACTCCTTGAGCCACAGCAGCCACTTCCGGTTTTCTGGTGGTTAATTGGAGATAAGAATCTTCAAGCTGGCTTTGAACCTCAATCCTCAGATCTCAGACTCCTGAGTAGCGAGGATTACAGGTGTGAGACACTGTGCCCGATGCTTATCAAATTTTAAGCTTTCATATGGGTGAAGGGAATAGAAAGGGCCAGGGCTTCAACTGGCCTAGCATAGGGGGGTCAGGTCAAGCTTGCAATCCCTCTCCTCTGGTCCTTGGACCTCTATGGCTCAGACCCAGAGCTGACATTGGAGGGTCCTTGTGCTGGTAGGAGTGAGGCAGGGATCTGCAGGACCTGACCCCCGCCTCCCACATCGCTGAGCTTGCAGCCTGCAGGACTGCTGAGGCAGCACTGCATTCTTGTCTGCTTGCCTTGGGGAGCTCCTGAGGGGCGGAGGTGGGGGAGGCCGACTTTGGAATGGGGAGCCTGGGGAGGCCCCAAGTCCCTGGGAAGCAAGCAGGGATTGTACATGTTTGCCCAGGTTGACTACTGGACAGACAGAGGACAGGGATATTGGAATTGAGGGTGAGGCTCAGCTCCAAGGATTCTGCTTGACAGAAGCTGTCATAAATAACCAGGAAATTACCCCCTCCCCTAAATACTTCACTCCTGTCCAAAGAGGGATATGACTCTGTAAGGGGGGCTCAGTTGCAAATGGCCAAGTCTCATTTGCAGAAAGTCAAGTGTGCCCTGAAGACTTGGACATGGAGACCCACTGGGTCCCCCAGTTCAGGGACAGGAGGATACTGAGAGGCCTCAGCCAGACACTCTAGCCCTGTTCATCCCTCTTTGGTTGCTCC
This sequence comes from Megascapheus bottae, assembly GCF_031878675.1. NCBI lineage: Eukaryota > Metazoa > Chordata > Mammalia > Rodentia > Geomyidae > Megascapheus > Megascapheus bottae. Next base: position 33,620,501 of record NC_143525.1, read on the forward strand.
CTTGATGACCTTGACCTTGACTTAACCTATTCATGAATAGGAGACCATGGAATGATGAGGAAAGGGCACCACGGGAAGAGGTCTAGCTAGATGAGCTAATGATACTGGAAAGCTCAAGAGCCACCCATTTCTGGTCCTCATGGCTCCCTTCCTCTGGGTACCCAGAGCAGATGGTAAGAAGACATCAGGAGAGAAGGAAGTCTTGGCCTGAAGTTGGGGGAAGAGGGGGGCAGGGGGCGCCCTGGATATGGCCTCTGCTCTTTCCATCCCCAGCCCCGATCAGGTTGCTTCCTGCAGAACTTCTTGGCCACCTAGAACTTGGGGAGGGATTAGACAGAGTAAAGAGGAGGGGACAGAATTTGAGCGACGCCCCCCCCCCCACTGTCTTTCAAAGCCTGGAGTCTGGGCCCCGCCTGTCTTCACTGGGGAATAATTTATTTATCGCGACTCCCGCAGGAGTAACAATCATACATAATTAGGGTTAATTATGACATTCATTAATTAGGATGACTTCTCCTCTTGCTTCTGCCCGCCCCCCTCCCCTCACTCTGCTCTCGGGGTGGGGGTGGGGCTGCTCGGAAGCCGCAACGACACCCGGGGTCCCCGGCCTGCGACGGACTGCCCGCCTCTGCCTGCCGCAGCCCCGGGCGCCCGCCCGGAGAGCTGCGCACCCGGGGCCCCCGAGCCCAGCGCGGCGGGGAGCGGGAATCCGAGCCCGCGGTGGGCGCGAGAGAGGCGCGCGGAGACTGGGCGAGAAGCACGTAGGGACGCGGAGAGGAACGGCGCGACAGGCACGCAGAGGACGCCAGGGCAGGGACAGACGGTTGTAGAGGCAATTCGAGACGCAACTAAGCGAGGGAGCTGCAGACAGGGTGGCGGCCCCGGGAGGGGGTGCGTCTCGCACGCACACCCGCGCGTACACCGGCCCACACCCGCTACACACGGCCACACTCGCTGCGCCTCCGCCGCGCCGCTTCCCTCCAACAAAGCCGAGTTGCCGCCGCCCGGGAGGGGGCGAGGCGCGTCCGCTCCTCCGCGCGTCCTGGCGCGCCTCGGCTCGTGTGGCTGGGGTAACTGGGGTGGTGATGATGGGGAAGGGGGGGGTCCTCGGCCCCCCGCGTCGCCAGCCCACTTCCTCCCAGCCCCCCACCCCCGGCGGCGGCTCGCAGTCTTGGGGATCACGCGGGCTTCCGTGACACCAAGGCTCCCCGAGCGGCGGCCCGCGCACCCCGGAGGAGAGTCCGCCCGGCTGGAGCGCCCGGGCGGGGGGCCAGGCCCGGTGCGCCCCCCTCCCCAGACTTGCCTTGGTTTCCTGGAGGGCGGAGACGGTCCCCGGGGGGGTGTGGGTGGCCGCGTCATCCGGCTCGTTCTCCTTCTCGCTCATTTCGGTCATGGTTGTCGGGGTGTGGGGGGGACTGGAGATGCGAGGATGCGGAGACCCGACGGCAGGGCAGGCGGCCGAGGGCAGGGTGCGGGCGACGGGCGTCTGTCTCTACGGGACTCCGAAGCCTTCCTCCAGAGGCCGTTCCCCGAGGAACCCCGGCAGAAACCCGCCCCGGCAGGGCAGCCTCTCCAGCCCGGGCCTCTGGTGGAGAAAGTTGCCCAGGTGGCGAGTGCGGGGAGCCAGACGCCCCCCGGGCGAGAGGACCGAGGGTCCGCAGCGGAGGCTGCTCACCGCCGAAGGAGGGGGGAAGCGGGGATGCGGGGATGAGCCGAGGGAGGGAGCGACGGAGCTGCCCGTGTCCGGCCCGCTCCGCCGTCCTCTGCGCCCGCCCCCCATTCTCCTCCCCCCCTCCCCGCCGGCCCCAACCCAGCACCCCGCGGCCCCTCCGCCCAGTCCTCGCCTCCCAACTTTGATTTAGGAGGTCGCCTGGTCCCTCCCCTTTCCTCCGCCGCGCCCCCGCGCCGCTATGCAAATCAAGGCTCACAGCCATTGGCTGCCGCCGTGGCCAGGAGGGCGGAGTCTGGGCGGAGTCTGGAGGGGCTCGACAAGACGGGGCGGGGCTTGGAGGAAAAAGAAGTGGTGGGGGTTGTTTGTCCAAGGAACCCCCACGTCCTCGAGAGGTGAGGGGTGCAGATAACATGACTTGAAGGAAGGCTGGGGCCTGGATGGGTTGCCGGGAGCGGCATGGCAGGAAATAGATCTATAGGTTTTGAGGCGGCAGCAGAATAGCTGAGAGTGAGATCGAAGCTAGGGCTTCTGGGGAGTGCGGTAGGAAGATGTTGCCCCTTGGTGAAGGAAGGATAGGAAATCATCATCCCCTCCATTTACTTGATGCCTGTCTGCCCTGGAGAGAAACTTACAGATACTTGTACTGCAGCATAGCGTTTTCTGAAGAAGAGAGGATTTTTTTTTTTTTTTGAGGCAGTTTCACTGTATGGCCCAGGTTGGCCCCAAATTCTGTAGCCCAGATTCCCTTACTGTCCCTGGAGGTAGGATTACAGGCAGGTACCACCACATCCCTCAAATGGACAATTTAAGGGGTTGGAGGTGTGGCTCTGTTGGTGGAGTGCTAACCAATGAACAAAAGCATCAAGTACTAAGTTTGAGTTTTGGTCTTGGACCTAAAAAAGATGATTAAGCCAGCATTACAAATTAAGCCTGTAATCCTTGGCTACTCAGGATGCTAAGATCTTGAGGATCATAGTTTGAAGCCAGCCTGTGCAGAAGAGTTCTCAAGACTTGGTTGCTAAAATAACCAGCAAAAAGCTAGCCTGTAGTGGTAGAGTACCAGTCAAGTAAGTGTGAGTCCTTGAGTTCAAACCTCAACAATAAAACACCAAGAACAAGATAAAACAGAACTTAATGAGCTAAAAGCCAAGCTTGGCAATGTTTTCTTGTGGAAATCAAGACAACTAGAATTCTTTCCATTCTTGGTGTCTAGATTTTTAGCAGAGTAGAGACCTCCATTCTCAAACATCTAGTCTTTGTTGTTGTTCCTGTCCTGGGGCTGGAACTCAAGTCCTGGGTGCTGTCCCTAAGCTTCTTTTGGCTTAAAGCTGGTGGTACTCTATCAATTGAACCACACTCTTCCACTTCTGGCTTTTATGTATTTATTTATTTATTTTTGTGGTTAATTGGAGGTAAGAGTCTCAGGGACTTTTCCACCTGGGCTGACTGGGAACTATGATCCTTAGATCTCAGCCTCTTGAGTAGCTAGGATTACAGGCGCCTAGCCCATTAGCGCCCAGCTCAAGTTGGAAGCCTCTCCTAAAGATCATGCACAACTGGAGTTAGATCAGATATAGGCGAGAGGAGGACACTTTCCCACTCAAAGTTGCCCTCTCCCACCTGGTCTGGAGATGCCTCCTGTAATGCATGGTCACAACCTGTGATGGATTTTCCCAAGTCCTCCTGCTCCTCCAGTCCCGCCAGGCCCCAACCAGTAGATCTAGCTTCATCGCTTGGCCTGTCCAAGGAAAAGAAGATGAGTTGAGTGTGGGTGGAGCGATTTCTGAGTTTAAGCCTGCCTCTTCCTTTATCACATGTGGGTGGTGGCAGTCAGGGGAAGTGTGGGGATGTGATGGTTTCCTGCTCTATGTGAGCCCTGGAGGACAGAGCTGACTGCCTGTCTCCATCCACAGGATCACTGGCCTCTCACACATGAGCTCATCATTGGAGCACTGTTCAGGTAACTGTGTCCAGGAATAGAGATTTATTATCTAGTGGCAGAAGTAGGACAAGGGCAGACAGTGAGTGTTTAATGGTTTGGGGGCTTGGTCCCCACCCCTTCCAGATCTCTGACTCCTGGCTTTTCTGAAAGGAGCTGGGGTGGAGCCTGAGCTCAGTTCACAAGCTCAGACCACAAACACATTTCACTAAAGAACGGCTCATTACCAGCTGTCTAAGAACCCTCATCTTCTCTGAAGGTTTTCTTTCTTCTGCCAGCCAGTCCAGTCCAATTTCCCCATCTCTTGAGCAGCTCAGGATATGTAGAGCACCCTGACACAGGGTTATTGGCACTGCATCCAACCCAGATTGGAACAATCTTCTTCAGTGTTTGGGGATTTCCTGGAGATGGTTCTTCTGTTTCTCCTCAAAGAGTGAGGGCCATGATTCTTTAGGGTCTACATCCTACACCCTAAAGTGGCTGTGTAACCATGTCTTTTAGAGCCTGATTTGTTCATCTGCAAGATTATGCCACTGTGTGCCATCCAGGCCTTGCCATTGAAGAGTTCAGGAGAGCTCTCAGTGCAATGCAGAGCCTAGGCAAGGCCAGCAAGAAGACTTCATTTACTTTTTTGTCCCTCCCTTCTTCTGGTAGGGATGTGCTTTTCCTAGTACTTTGCCACAACCTGCAGTGATGGGAGACAAGACAAGAACAGATACCAGGGGCCGGGAGTTTGGCCTAGTGGTTAAAGTGCTTGCCTAGCATGCATGAAGACCCGGGTTCGATTCCTCGGTACCACATACATAGAAAAAAGCCAGAAGTGGTGCTGAGGCTCAAGTGGTAGAGCTCTAGCCTTGAGAAAGTCCAAGGACAGTGCTCAGGCCCTGAGCTCAAGCCCAGGACTGGCCAAAAAAAAAAAAAAAAGAACAGATACCAGACCAGGGAATTGAGGTTTGGGGCACCAGGGGCCTGAAGTCTTCTGCCAGTGTCAGGTGCTCTTGGTCCATTTTACAAGATATTTATTGAGTAGGGTACTGGGGCATATGTGTAGCAAGGTCACAATTTTCTTGGAGTCACAAGCACCAATCATGGTATATTCTTATTCAAGTGATAACTTCTTTATCTTAAGAAGAAGGTAGGCTGAGAATGTGGTTTCGTGATAGAGTGCTTCCCTAATGTGCCCAAAGCCCTGGTTCAATTCCTCCATATCACATAAACAGAAAAGGCTAGAAGTGGCTCTGTGGCTCTGTGGGAATGTGCTAGCCTTGAGCAAAGGAAGCTCAGGGACAGTGCCCAGGCCCTGAGTTCAAGCCCCAGGACTGTCCTCCCCACACACAGAAAAAGCAGGGGTAAGTAGTAAATGGCTTACAGTCAGCATAGATTTTTTTTATTTTTGTCTATTCTCAATTTCCCAGAAAGTTTGGTGTGAAATTGGCCTACACCCAGGATAGAAATCTGAATTCCCTTCAAGCCAGGACGGACTGACCATTCTGGGAAACTCTTAGCATTCTGAGGGTTCTGGGAGGAAGCATTTTATCCTCTCCATCCTTTCAGGTCTCGCAGCTCAGCTTTTGGGGGCTCTCATAGTACTTCCTTCTTGTTTGTTTTCCTTTTTTCTACAAAATCATGGGTTTTGTTATGACATTTTTGTACATTTATATAATGTGCTTGGAATGTATTTACACCTTCCCCATTATCCCAGCACTTTCCTTGAGGCAGAAAGGAGAAAAAAGCAGCTTTCCCTCCCTCACTTTCCTTGGCCATTCAGAAGCTGGTATTCCATGTGGGGTGTAGGGGGGAAACTAACCAAGAAATAGCTATGCATGGACAAAGAGAGCCTGACTCATCACAGAGAGAATACGCAGGGGAACCAGTGGTACCAGCAACCAAGGGGAGACAGGAAAGTGGGGGATCAATCTGGTCTGGGCATCAGAAGCCTTTGGGGCCAATGTGGGGGAGGCAGGGGGTTGGATCCCATGACCTCTGGATGTCCTTTCCGACTGCAGCCTTTGTGTCTCAGAGCGGTCTTTCATGAACTCAGTCTGAGTCATTGCTCTCAGAGCCGACAACTCCCACTGCAGTGGCTTAGAGACAGGGCCGAAGCAGCCAGGCCAGCTTCTCTTGGGGAGGGAGGATCCTTGTTGCTGCTCAGATTTGGAGAGCAGAAAAGAAGAGCAGGTAGACCAAGGCCTGGCACACCAGGACAGTGAAGGTAGTGATGTCTTAGGCCTCTAAGACATGACACTTGGACTATTGGGTGTTTTTTGGTTTTTGTTTTTTTGTTTTTTCTAGTCTTAAGGCTTGAACTTGGGGCCTGAGCATTGTCTCTGAGCTTCTAGGCTTCTAGAATGCTGACCTTGAAACCAGCACAAGAGCCATAGCGCCACTTCTGGCCTTTTCTGTTTATGTGATACTGAAGAATTAAACTCAGGCCCTCATGTATGCTAGGCAAGCACTCCCACTGAGCCACATTCCCAGTCCTTGGGTATCTTTTATTAGAATGCCATGACCCCCTGGACCCTGGAGGGCAGACCAGATAGATGACTTCAGCTGTGTGTGCAGTGCGATATCCAGTTCCTGTTGTTGTCCCTCTTCTGCCCTTATTGTTTTGTTGTCCTAGTACTGGGTCTTGAACTCAGGGCCTTGAGCTTTCATTCAGTCTTTCTGCTCACAAGTTGAGATACTCTTCCACTTGAGTCATACCTCTATTTCCAGATAAAAGTCTCTTAGAGGACCAGGATTTGACCTACTGGGAGAATACCTGCCTAGCATGCACGAAGAGCTGGGTTCCATTTCTTAGTACCACATATACAGAAAAAAGCCAGAAGTGGTGCTGTGGCTCAAGTGGTAGAGCTCTAGCCTTGAGAAAGCCCAAGGGCAGTGCTCAGGACCTGAGTTCAAGGTCCAGGACTGGCCAAAAAAAAAATTCTCTTAGTGCCAGGAGCTGGTAACTCACACCTGTAATGCTAGCTACTCAGGAGGCTGAGATCAGAGGATCTCAGTTCAAAGGCAGCCCATGCAGAAAAGTCCCTATGAGACACTTATCTCCAATTAATTACTTAAAAACCAGAAATGGTGCTGTGGCTCAAGTGGTAGAGCATTACCCTGAATACAAAGAGGCTGGACTTAAGTTCAAGCCCTACCACCAACAAAAACAAAACAAAACAAAACAACCTCTTAGATTTGTCTACCCGGGATGGTTTCAAACTGATCTTAGCCTTCTGAGTAGGTAGGATTATAGGTGTGAGCTACTGGTGCTTGGTTCTGCCTTTCTACTTTTATGACTCTTAGCAGAGACTTGTTTATCTCTAGAGGGGATTGGGGTTTCTTCTTTGATTGACATAATTGGATTAAATGAGGCTGACATGAGGAGTTTGATTACAATAGGGGCTATGAGATTATAACTCTTAGTATTCTTTTGAGAATTAAACATATATAAGGAGACATGCAGAAGAAGAACACAAAATATGGATAATTTTATTGCTATTCTTGGGGATTCCTAACCTTGAATTTGTGGTTGAACTCTGGGGTATCTGACTTGCTTAAAGCTAAGTAAGATGAGCTAGGAGTTTGGGCTATTGGTAGAGTGCTTGCCTAGCATGCACAAAGATCTGGGTTCAATTCCTCAGTACCACATACATAGAAAAGCTGGAAGTGGTGCTGTGGCCCAAATGGTAGAGCTCTAACCTTGAGGAAAGCCCAAGGACAGTGTTCAGGCCCTGAGTTTAGTCCCTAGGACTGGCAAAAAAAAAAAAAAAATCTGAGTAAGATTGAGATCTGGGCCAGGAGTTTGGCCTAGTGGTAGAGTGCTTGCTACCATGCACAAAGACCCGAGTTTGATTCCTCAGTACCACATACAAAGAAAAAAGCCAGAAGTGGTTCTGATGCTCAAGTGGAAAAAAAAGACCCAGGACAGTGCTCAGGCCCTGAGCTTAAGCCCAGGACTGGCCAAAAACAAAAAAAGAACAACAACAAAAAATGAGATCTAAAGCCAACCTGGGCCAAAAAGTCGGTGAGACTACTCTTGCCAATTAAACACACACACACACACACACACACACACACACACACACACACACACACTCACTTAAGGAAAAAAAAAAAAAAAGAACCACCACAGGGTGGTGTGAGCCCCGTGGGTACTCTGAGATGAAGAGTTGCTTGACTGACACAGTTACTGATAGAAATGCTTTTAGGGGCCGAGAGTTTGGCCTAGTGGTAGAGTGCTTGCCTAGCACGAAGACCTGGGTTCAATTCCTCGGTAGCACATTCATAGAAAAGGCCAGAAGTGTTGTTGTGGCTCAAGGCTAAAGCTCTAGCCTTGAGAAAGCCCAAGGACAGTGCTCAGGCCCTGAATTCCAGCCCCAGAAGTGGCAAGATAAATAAATAAATAAATAAATGCCTCTAGTCCTAGTTCATCCTGAGACTGCCTCTGCCCCATGGGTCGCCTCACCAAGGACAGCCCAAGTGAACATGTGTGCAGGCCTTTCTCTGCAGCGTTGGCCTTGCATTTCACAGTCAGAGTGTCCAGGAGGCAGAGCACAGTGAGATGCCAGGACACACCCCAATGTCCCCTCACCCCAATTTCTCCTACCCTTCCTCATGGGCTCCTTTGGGACCCCAGGGGGTAGATACCATTCTAATGAGCTAAGGTTCAGGGCAGGCAGCGGTAATTATAATTTAATGGAACTACAGAAGGCTTTTACCCAAGTGCCTGACATGCATCCTGGCTGTGGCATCTAGGACAGATAGGTCCCCAGGGGCTGGAGGAGGGTCCCCCTGCCCCCTATCAGCCTCTGGCACTCCAGACACTGGCACAGAGCCGCCCTCTCACTGCCCATGGCACTGTCCTTAACTTGCCCTGAATGAGCTGTTCTGTCCTCTCCATGCTGCAGGCTTCTGAAGGGGATCAACATGGATTCCAGTGTGTGCAATCCCTTCCGCCCTCCTCCTACGACACCCCCCAAAACTGAGGTCTCCCCAGGGGACCTGTGCTGTGAGAGGGGATAATGGATTTGGGGGTGTTTCCTTTTCCTCATTGAAGAAACCTTTCTCTCCAGGAGGGAAGCCTGTGGTTTCTTTTCTTGTTGTGGCTGAGGTGCCCACTTTGTCCACTACCCCACCGAGAGTGTCCTGAACCACGAAATCACAGCTTTCTCCAGCCCACCCTCCCCAAGCAGAGCGCATTACCAAGGTAACAGAAATGTCATTCGTTTGGGGCTGAGGGAAGGAGTGGAGACCTGTAGCTGGGGTTGGAATTTGTGAGCCTTGTGGCTCCCAGTCTCCATGGAGGATCTGGGTCTTCTGCTGGAGAAGGGACTAGACTGAGGTTGGGGCCACGGCTGAGAGCAGCCAGACAGAAAAGGATGTGTGGGTGCAGCTGAGAGGTGACGGGGCCACCAGAATTTAGTGTGGGGGAGAAGCAGGAACGTGGAGATGTTGAGGAGAGTTGAGGCAGAGATGGGCTGGCCTTCAGCTCCTCCCTCTGGAGGAGGTGAGAAGGGCATCCAGCTCCCTGGAGGAAGTTTTCTGCCTGGCAGCGTCTAGAAGCCTGGATCCAGCGTGTAGCCCACGTCACCCCTGCAGATCAACAGGAGGCAGCCCTGGGCACCCTTCAGAAAGGGACGCTAGGCCTTGCATTTGAGGGTCTATAGTGAGACCTCCAAGCAGTGAGGTCCTACTAGCTGCTCCAAGTGCTTCTGGGCACCGCATGTCTGCATTCAAGGCCATTCTGTACACCTGGATCCAGAAAGTGTCTACATACAGAAACTTCTCTGGGCCACCTTGGGTTATACTTGGAGTCAAGCTGGAAAAGCCCAACAGTAGACTGGAAGGCAGAGGGGGTTAGAATATTCTAGAAAGAGGGAGCAGCCTAGGCAAAGGTAGGGAAGTGAAAAACAACAACAGCCTGTTTAGGAAGCTGCTGGTAAGCAATCAGGTGAGTTGGGGGTGGGGGACTTGAAAAACAGAGGAGCAGACTTGATTGCTGAGTCACGAAGTGGCTTTTCCTGCACAAAAGGGGTTTCTCAAACTCACTAGAGCCCAACCTGGCAGTCTAGAGGTACCATGGGTGGGGAGCAGGAATGGGCAAAGGAACTGCAAAGGAAATTAAAGTCAAGCTGGGAACTGGTGTGCCATATCTGTAACCCTAGTTCTTTTGGAGGCTGAGATCTGGGGATCACAGTTGAAGCCAGTCCAAGCAGGAAAGTCCGTAAGTTTCTTATCTCTAACCACCAAGAAGTTGAAAGTGGAGATGACTCAAGAGGTAGAATGCCAGCCTTGAGTGAAAAAGCTAAGGGACAGAGCCCAAGCCCTGAATTCAAGCTTGACTTTTAGCAAGTGCACATGCTTTCATGCACACACGCACGCGCAACACACACACACACACACACACACACACACACACACACACACAGGGCAAAGGCATGTAAAACTCTAGCTCAGTTGTATAGCAACCACTTAGTTCACCACTTAGTTTATGGACATTCCTGAGTTCAGGCATTGCTAAAGAAGATGAGCCTACAGTGCTGCTTGCTCCTCCCTCTTGTGGGTTTGCTGTCTATGAAGGCTGAGGCCAACATAGGTGGTCCAGTGGCTCCAGCCCAACTCTGTGCCAAGCTCCAAGATACTGCTTTGGCACAGCCAGCCAGAGGACTTTGGGCTCTCAGATGCATTATTTTATCTTACTCTCCCAATAGCTCAGTGGTGGGCAGGAATTGTTGAAAGCAAAGAAGCTCAGTGCTGGTGGCTGACACCTGTAATCCTAACCACTCAGAAGGCTGAGATCTGCTGATCACAATTCAAAGCCAGCCCAGGCAGAAAAGTCCATGAGATTCTTATCTTCAATTAGTCACCAGAAATCTGGAATTGGTGCTGTGGATCAATATGGTAGAGTACTACCTTGGAGTGGAAAAAGCTCAGGGACAGCATCTATGTCCTGAGTTCAAACCCCACGACTGAACAACAACAAAAGAGAGTGAAAGCAAAGAGACCCTCACTTCCCAAGTAGGGGACACAGAGGCCTCAGAGGTGAGATGCTCCAGGAGTATCATGATGCCTCTGTGATTTCACTCAGTTCCTGAAGAGCCTCTGGCCTACCTTCCCTGGTTTCTGGAAATGGACACACCTCCAGACCGTCCTATGTGCTTTCATCCCCTGCCCTACTGTCTCTCTGGCTCCTTTCTCAATCCCTAGACCCCTGGCTAGTTGACTCTTCCTTTGGATAGGAAGTCAATCAATTTGTCAGGATTTTCCCCTAGGGCAGGGACCAAGTTTGGTCTTTTATCAGCCATTATGACCACTTTCTGCTTAAGGAGTAAGCAGAAAGCCGCCACTTCTGTTAGATCTAGGCCAGCCTTGCTGACTGTATACTCACAGTGCTCAGCATGGCCAGAGCCTACTGCAGGGCCGCAGTGGCCTCTTAGCTCTCTGGCTCCGATCTCCTCCCACTCCTGAAAGCTCCTGTTCTCAGAGAGCTTCGTCAGTTCCTTGCTGTGAAAGGCTCCTTATGCCAGGCCTGGGGCAGGGACATAGCTGAGGATCTTTGAGACTTGATGTGGGAAGGGTTGAGGGACAGACCAGGTGATGGAAGGGAGGAGACTGGATGCACAGCTCTGCAGAATTCTTCAACTTTTGCTTTCTCTCTGAATCTCTTCCTCACCACTATTTGCTTTGGATATTTTGGGGTACAGCTCAGCTGAGGGGAGTCTTGGCTTTCTAACTCCCCCAACCTGTCCCAAGTCCCCAAGGCTTTATCTCACTCTCCAGAAAGGATGCTCCTGCCCCCTGGTGGTTGCATGTGGTATGGCTACAGGTTTTCACAAGATCTTGCAGGAAACTTGAGTGGATGGGGTGGGCTCCCCTTCCCACTGTTCTGTCTCCCAGTCCATAGGCCCACCCGATCGAGTCTCTTTATGCCTCAGGGTCTGAACCCTGAGCCTTTATGTCAGGGACAGTGGTGTTTGTATAGGCATCAGTTCTCCAGCTCTGCTGGATGTTGGCCAAGATGGGTATTGTGAGGTCTGGTGGAGACCAGACCTGTAGGTGATTGAGAATATGATAGGCAGGAAATCTTATCTTTGGATGAGCTTGCTGTTGTTCAATTTACTTGAACTCTGGGCCTGTCCCTCAGCTCTTCAGCTCAAGGCTAGCGCTCTACCTCTTGAGCTATTAAACCACTTCTGGCTTTTTTGTTATTGTTTTGCCAGTCCTGGGGCTTGAACTCAGTGTCTGAGCTTTTCCCTCAAGGTTAGCACTCTGCCACTGCTACTTAAGCTACACCACCACTTCTGGCCTTTTCTGTATATGTATGCTAGGCAAGCACTCTACCACTAGACCAAACTCCCAGCCCTTCTTTTTTTCTTTTGTCAGTCATGGGACTTGAACTCTGGGCCTGGCACTGTCAGCTCAAGGTTTCCACCTTACTCCTTGAGCTGCAGCACTATTTACCTGGTGGTAATCTGGAGATAAGAGTCTCAAGCTCTTTCTATCAAGCCTGGGCTGGCTTTGAACTACGATCCTCAGATCTCAGACTCCTGAGTAGTTAGGATTACAAGTGTGAGCCACCACACCTGGCTCAATTTACTTTTTATTGAAGATTTAAGTTCCTTGCCATTGTGCTAGGCTCTTTGCATGTATTATCTCACATAGTTTATACATTCTCTAAGGTCAGGGCCCAGAGAGATTGAATAACATGCCTAAGCTCATATAGGGGTGATTTGTAGACTAGGGGACCTTGGACTTTGCCTGGACTGCAGGCGCTGATCTGCTGAAGCTTTCTAGCCAGGACCTTGTATATATTCATGGGGCTGCAAATGGAATCCATCTTTCTAATCCAATACTCTTAGAGCCAGGTACTGGGCACTGCCACCTGTGATCCCCTTCCTACTGTAGTGGCCCTTACTAATTCAGGGCAGGTGTTTAATATATGAGCTCAAAGTCATCTTAAAAATCCACTTTGTACCATATTAAAAAGTGGGTCATGGAGGGGGGAGGGAAATGGGTACCAAGACATGTGAAAGGGTATCAATGTATGTGAATTAATGCACCTTCTATCTGGCAAATATCATGTAACCCTTTTACTAATTACAATAAAAAAAAAAGTGGGTCATGGGGCTTGAACTCTAGGCCTGGGCACTGTCCCTGAGCTCTTCAGCTCAAGGCTACCACCCTACCCCTGGAGCCACAGCCCCACTTCCGGTTCTCTAGTGATTAATTGGAGATGGGCTCACTTTCTTTAGTGGCCAGGCTGACTTTGAACCTCGATCCTCAGATCTCAGCCTCCTGGGTAGCTAGGATTACAGGCGTGAGCTTTTGTGTTTAGGGCTAGCACTTGAGCCACTATCCATTTTGTTTAATGTTGGGTCGTATGAACTTTCCTGACTGGGCTGGCTTCAGTGATCCTCAGATCCCAGCCTCTTGAGCAGCCTGGATTGCAGGGATGAGCCACCATCTACATAACCCTCCACCAATAAACCCACTTTGTTTAAAAGGTTGATTTTAGAGGGAGAAGGAAGTGTGACAGGCTGCTTGGACAACGGGAACCTGTTACTGGTCTTATTTTATTCAGTGCAGAATCCAGACTACTACTAGTTGATTCTGATGTAGGCCCAGGGAAGCTTCACTACTAAAGGAGAGTGGACAGTCTGCTTCCAGATATGTCTTGTTAAAATGCTCAGCTCATTCCAAGGCTCCAGGTGAAGAGCCAAACTATCTTGTGCCTTCACAAGACACAAGGGAGGTTTCCAGTCTTACTTTCCCTTGCTGGGAATTCAAATTTGTGTCCTTATTCTTTCTGTTGGTCATGGGGCTTGAACTAGGGGCCTGGGTGCTACTCCTTGTCTCGGGAAGAGAGGGAGCTCTAACCCTGGATGAGAGCTGATGGATGGGGAAAGGAAATCTGCTTACCAAGTTGAAAGAATAAGAGGTACATCCCTCAACAAATTCAGGGCTGACTCAGTTAATGTGGTCAGCCAAGTAGAAATCTCAAAGGGGCCTGAATGACTAAGAAATGTCTTATCTGTAACTTCAGCAGTATAATGAGTACACATCGCACTCAGGAGACAAAAGCAGTCTAGTATTGAGGCAAGCTTGGGCTACATAGTCTCTGTCAAAAAAAAAAAAAAAACAACTGTCATGTAGGGCTTAAGATTCCACATGGCTTAATGAGTTTTCATGGTTCTGTAGATTATATGAGGTCCTCAAGGTGAGGGTTCCCTCCTCCTGCCCCTCCCCATCCTGGCACAGAGGACTGAACTCAGAGCCTTGCACTCATATGCTAAGCAAAATATGATACCTGTGAGCTGTATTCCAAGCCTTCAAGCAGTAGCCTTAAGCTGAAGAGCTTAGGAATAACACCCAGGCCCAGAGTCCAAGCCCCACAACTGACAAAAAAAAAAGCTTACTCAAATAATGCAAGGATGCAGGAAAAGAAGGGAAGGGAAGGAAGGAATCAACACTCTAACTCAAGCTACTTCCATAGGAAAATGAAAAGTCTTCACAGTTTATGTCCTTTAATTACATCATAAAACAAATTAGAACATACAGGAAACAATAGTTACATAACAATTTATATATTTATATATAAAAATGTTTTCTTTTGTCCAAAGGTTTTAAAGCAAAAGGAATCCTCTACTGTCACCTTGGATTTTATTTAAATAGTCCCCCCATCCTCAGGGGTGTGAAGTCACTTGGACAGCTAATGGAGTCTGGTGTGTTAAACTCACCATCTGGGAGTGGCTGTGCTGGAGGAGGCCTGGTGGATAAGCAGCAGCAGCAGATCCCACACTGAAGTGCTCCAGGGTAGCAGAATGGCTGGATCATCACACCCCCTTCCCCTTGCCCACTGTGTTTCACCCCCCAGGAGAGTGGGTGTGGCGTGGGGATGAAACCCCTTGGTTTGATTTCACTCAACAGCACCATTGACTCATCTATCTCTGTCCCTGCAGCCTACCTGGCACAGGCATCCTCACAGTCCCGAGCTCGGCACAGGGATGTGCTCTCAGTGTCACTGCAAGGTGGGCAAAGGTGACCAGGTCAGTTGGGAAATGTTAGCTGGTAACATTTGCGGGGAGGCGGGTGCTGGAATGGGAGGAGGCCATAGTGGAAAGCATCTGAAGGCTGAGTGGCACATTTTGCCTTTGCCTATTTAGGATGCTTTTCTCCCTCTAGTAACCCTTTGGAATGGACAAAGATTCTTGTGGGGTGGGGGTGGGTCAGCTCTAGAGCTGCAGCACAGTGAGGAAAAACATTGGATACAGCCTGGTCTCATGGGTGCTGTAGATGGCCTGTAGGCTCCAGGAGTTAGTGTGGAGGAGGGGTGCAGGCAAGGAGGGGCCTAAGAAGTCACAGACTCACCTCTTCCTGTACTTGTTAGGAATTAACAGTCACTATAGAACCATAGAACTATAGGTTAACTATAGGCAGAAAAAAGGTATGTAAACCCAGGAGAGTAGCAGCAATGGGTTCACTGATAAAAAACCTGTAGCACTAGGGGAGAAAATCATTTGTTCTGTATGTGTGACCAATTAAAGCATACCAGGTAGAAACCCTTTTTCTCAAGTCTTTAGGAGCCCTTCAACTCAAGGCTAGTACTCTACCACGGTGAGACACAGTGCCATTCTGGTTTTCTGGTGGTTAATTGGGGATGAGTCTTCATGAACTTTTGTGCCCAGGCTGGTTTTGAACTGCAATCCTCAAATCTCAGTCTCCTGAGTAGCGAGGATTATAGGCGTGAGCCACCACGCCCCAGACTTGCAAATCTTTTACATATCTGCTAATAGACATGGAGAGAAAAATGAAAATAAAAAAAAAACACTTTCTGCATCTAGCAAAAAGAAAAAAAAAGCAGAATTTGAGGAAAATCTTTGTTTTGGATACACAAAACATATTGTGCTTTTCCAAACATTGGAAAAAAGGCTAAAGTCAGATCCCTTTATTCCTTATATGTAACAGTTTTGATTTCAAATTAGATTCAGTTCTTGTAAGCTAACAATGAAGACCAAGCCATTTGACAGTTACTGAACTTAAGACTGCCCCAAATGACAACTTCCTTTACCTGGATAAGGCAGGACTCAAAGAGGCTAAACTGGAGACATGTGAGAATAAATCAACATTACTAGGGTAAAAAGGGAGCTTTAAATACAGGATAAGGGTGAGCATGGAAAGAAAATGGTGTAATCAATGCCAAGAAAAAAAAGGAGTAGAATCACAGCTCCCCCTAGAAATCTGTAGGTTTATGGCAACATCTTTTCGGTTCACTCTTATTTTTTTCATGTCAAAGGCATATTTTAAAGTGGCTACAAAATTAGGCAAATAAGCCAATAAGCTTTTTGTAAGGAGAATCCTTCCTGACCAAATTGTCAAAGGTAATCCAGATTCTTTCCATTTGACCCAAACTACCTTATCATGCAGTCCTAGCATATTCAACAGGTAGTGTTAAATTGAAAATTAGCATAAAAATACATTTTCTTCAGCTTGACATACAGCCAGTATATATAACTTCTGAAACTTTGTTTTCATTTAGCTTTGGTTCTTAGTCCTAGAACTTATCCTAACAGCAAGGAAGAGCAGGTCAAGTCTGATGGACTTGCAGATGAGTATACCCTTTAACCAGAGAAGCAGTATTTTCTATACTTCTGATGTGCCAGTGAAAAATATGGTCTTTAAAACTTTTATTTCAAGGAGTACCTTAATAGCCTCAACTCTGGCAATTCAAATCCATATCCACTAATCAATCAAAGTTTTATTGTCGATTTGTTCAGGCACTTAAAAAACAAACAACATTCTTGAGAGCAAATGGCCCCTAAATTCTTCAGTTTTGTTTCAATGAGTGACCTGGGGATCTAAATACTATCAAGCACATCTGGAAGTTCATATGTGTGTGCATGTGTGTTTCTATGTAGGAGGTGTACCCGGGAGAGTAAGTCTCACTTTAATGGTATAGTCCTGCTAGGTATAGTAGTACGAGCTTAAAGTAGTCTCAGCTACTCAGATGCTGAGGCAGGACAACCACTTGAGCCTAGGAGATCAGTCTGTGCATATCAAGACACTGCAAAAACAAAACAAAACAACAAAAAACAAAACAAAAAAAATGCCTGGCACCAGTGGCTCATGCTTATAATCCTAGCTACTCAGAAGGCTGGAATCTGAGGATCTTGGTTCAAAGCCAGACAGGGTAGGAAAGTCCATGAGACTTTATCTCCAATAAACTACTCAGAGAAAGTGCTGTGGTTCAAGTGACAGAGAAGTAGCCTTGAGCTAAGGAACTCATGGAGAGAGCTCAGGCCCAGAGTTCAAGCCCCAGAACTGGTTAAAAAAAAAAAAAAAAAAAGGGAGTTTTGCCTAGTGGTAGAGTGCTTGACTAGCATGCACGAAGACCCAGGTTTGATTCCTTGGTACCACATACATGGAAAAAAGCCGGAAGTGGTGCTGTGGTAGAGTCTTATCCTTGAGGAAAGCCCAAAGACACTTGTTCAGGCCCCGAGTTCAAGCCTGAACAAAAAAAGGAATCCAGGCATGGGGTGCCTGCCTGTAATTCCAGCACAGGAAAGGCTGGGGGGGGGGGGGGCAAGGGTTTTGCAAATTTGAGGCCAGCCAAGGCTATATATTGAAAATTTGTCTCAAAAACCAAAAGGAATAAAAAATATTCCCTATAAAGTATTGTGAAGTAGAATTGAAGAGAAAGAAAAGGAAAAGGCAAATGCCTCTTCTTTCTGGGGAGTGGGAAGCAATACTAGGGTTGAACTTAGGACTTCATTCATACTTGATAGGTGCTCCACCATTTCACATATATCCTCAGACCTTAATCTCAACTTTTAAAGGGGCACACATACTATACTGGATTTAAAAATAATTTAATGTGAAAATGATGGGTAGTACAGACTTTTTATCTGATTGCTCTCTACACACCAATGGAGAAATAAATCAGATTTTATTTTTACATATGTTGGTAGAACCAAGACCTGCAGCATTAAAACAACACTTTTAACAATCTGGATCATGTGGAAGAGATGAAGATTTTAGACCATGGTAGACTGAACATTAACATCCTAAAAGAGCCTCTTCCCCAATCACCCTATTAAAAAAAGTCACACCAGTTTTTCTAGCCTTGGAGTTTAGAAATCTTATGCTTTAGAAACTCATTTTACTTCCCTCATTCTTTGATTTATTTTTGGAGGATAAGATTCTTGGACTCTGAAATATGGATACTAAACTTCTATCCTTAGTTCTGCAGCCGTTTCCAGGCTAGGCAAGACTTTTTTTTTTGCCAGTTCTGGGGCTTGAGCTCAGGGCTTGGGCACTGTCCCTGAGCTTCTTTTTTTGCTCAAGGTTAGTGCTCTACTACTAGAGCCACAGAATCACTTCTGGCTTTTTCTATGTAAGTGATATCAAGTAATTGAACCTAGAGCTTCGTGCATGCTAGGCAAGCACTAGGCCATGCTCCCAGCCCCCACTCAAGACTTCTGCAACTGCATCAGTGCCTTAACTGGCTGCTTATATATTCCACTCACAGGAAGGCTGAAGGAGATAGATATGGTTGACAGCTCAGGTCCTTTAAGGTGCCAACAACAGATACGATACTGTTAACACTGACATACAGATGGCCAGCTATTATATGGCATTCTTGTATCCCTGATAAGCTGAAACAGGGGAAAGATAAACCAATGGGCAAGGCAGCACAGTTCCTCTAGCAGTAATTCCTCAATGTCAGAGGTCTGGGATGTCAGTGATCATACTTAGATTTCTGTGAACACATGGTGATGTTAGTCATTTATGCCTGAGCTTGGGATACTGCTAAGGACTTCCAGGCTCTGTTTTGGGATTTGCCACCTACCATTTAATAGTAACAATATATTTCTCTCTTTCCTTAATAGGTAAGTGGGTTTGATACAAGGAAAAATGTGCACAGAGAATACTGGGCATATCATGCAAATTATCAGAGATCAAAACATATAATAGAAACCAAAAGGCAAATTCTGTTTTCATCAAAATAGTTTTAACTCTATTTTTTCTCTTAACTTTCTTACTTTTGTTTTCTTTCAAATTGGCAAAGATTCAGGCAGGGTCCCCTAATGGTAAAATACAGAATTAAAAAAATATTTATTGATAATGTTTTTCTTAAAAATGTTTGATAACCCCAACTAATAATCCAAAATGCAAACTGTAAACACAACAGCAAAGAGTAACAGATGAGTGTGAGTAGGTAGACTGAACAAGTGACAGGCTGAGCAAAGTGCAGGAGGGCACAACGGAGAATGGAAGACAGGTGCAC